>NW_025336481.1:17807276-17917088 GCF_004798865.1 Varanus komodoensis | reverse complement strand
TAAAGAATATAGGAGGAGAAAAGAGAAGGAAGAAGAAGTTGCCCTGGCCAGATCATATATTTTAACAATTAAAATGATGTTTAAATAAAAAGGTCTTTACCTGGCGCCGAAAAACCATTAACGACGGTGCCAGGTGGACCTCTTTGGGGAGTGAATTCCATAGGTTGGGCGCCACCGCAGAGAAAGCCCTCCTCCGAGTACTTACTCTCCTAATTTCTTTCATGGAGGGTTCCCGGAGAAGGGACTCTCCCGCAGATCTCAAGGGGCGGTCGGGCATATACGGACGTAAGCGCTCGGTCAGGTAGCCAGGACCCAAGCTGTTTAGGGCTTTATAGGTCATAACCAACACCATGAATTGGGCCCGGGCTTCAATGGGAAGCCAGTGAAGCTGACGGAGGACTGGAGTCATGTGAGCATAACGCCCCGTCCCCGTCTTGAGGGGAAGCCCTACGTAAAGTGTGTTACAGAAGTCTAGGCGGGAAGTCACCAGTGCGTGTGTCACCGTCGCCAAGCAGTCGTACTCCAGGTAGGGGCGCAGCTGATTAATCAGCCGAAGCTGAAGGAAGGCGCTCCTCGCCACCGCTGTCACTTGAGCTTCCAAAGAAAGCTCTGGGTCGAGGAGTACTCCTAAGCTGCGGACCTTGTCCCTAAGAGGGAGTGTTGCACCATTCAGGACCAGGTCAAATCCACCCTCTCTGAAGCCCGATCCACCAACCAACAGGACCTCCGTCTTGTCTGGATTGAGTTTCAGTTTATTGGCCCTCATCCATTCCATTACCTTGGCCAAGCACCGGTTCAGCACAGCCACTGCCTCACCTGGATTAGTGGAAAACGAGAGGTAGAGCTGGGTATCATCAGCGTATTGATGATTCCGCAGCCCACACCTCCTGATGACCTCTCCCAGCGGTTTCATGTAGATGTTAAATAGCAGAGGGGATAGAATGGAGCCCTGTGGTACTCCATGGCATAGCTGCCATGGCGCAGAGACATAGTCCCCCAGCACTACCTTTCTGGAATCAACCGTTGAGATAGGAGCGGAACCACTGCAAAGCAGTGCCTCCAACCCCCAATCCCGCTAGCCTATCCAGAAGGATACCATGGTCGATGGTATCGAAAGCTGCTGAGAGGTCCAGGAGAACCAATAGGGACGCACTCCCCCTGTCTTTCTCCCTGCACAGGTCATCGTACAGGGTGACCAAGGCAGATTCAGTACTGTACCTGGGTCTGAAGCCGGACTGAAAAGGATCCAGATAATCAGTTTCATCCAAGAGTGCTTGGAGTTGTCCCGCCACCACTCGCTCCAACACCTTGCCCAGAAACGGGATGTTGGCCACAGGTCTATAGTTAGTGGCCATCTCTGGATCCAGTGACGCTTTCTTCAGGACTGGTCGTATTACCGCCTCCTTTAAAGGGGCAGGCACTTGACCCTCCCTCAGAGAAGCGTTAACCACTTCCAAGATCCAGGTCCCAATCCCATGCTTGGAGTTATTTATTAACCAAGATGGGCAAGGATCCAATAGGCAAGTGGTGGGACATACTCGTCCAAGCACCTTGTCCACATCATCGGGCCGCAATAATTGAAATTTCTCCAATAATTTTGGACCAGACGGTAGCATTGGCGTCTCCCCAGAGACCTCTGATTCATTAGTGGAGTCCAGCTTGTGACGAATCTGAGCGATTTTCTCGCTGAAATGCCTGGCAAAGTCGTCACAGCGGGCCTTTGAGAGTGGCATCGGATCTTCCTTAGGACCTGGGTGAACCAGGCCTTGTACCACTCGAAAAAGCTCCGCCGGACGGCATTGTGAGGAGGCAATAGAAGCAGAAAAAAACTTCTTTTTCGCCGCCTTCACCGCCACAGCATAGGCCCGATAGTGGGCTCTCAAGTGTGTTCGATCAGATTCATCCCATGATTTCTTCCACCTACGCTCTAGTTGTCTCCCAACCCGCTTCATCGCCCGCAATTCAGGTGTATACCAAGGGGAAGAGCGGACTCTGCCTGGTGGGAGAGGACGCTTGGGAGCGATCGTGTCCACAGCCCTGGTCATCTCTCCGTTCCACAGTTCGACCAGAGCCTCGACAGGAGCACCAGTCTTGTCAGCCGGAAACTCCCCCAGGGCCTTCAGGAATCCATCCGGATCCATCCGGCTCTGGGGGCGGGCCCATACAATCGGGTCCACACTCTTATAGAGGGAGAGGCCGCTCTCGAGCACAAATCTCACCAGGAGGTGATCTGACCATGACAGGGGAGTCAAACATAAGTTCCTCACCCTCAGGTCATCCTCTTCCTGCCCCGTCGAGAAAACCAGGTCCAGAGTGTGTCCACGTTCATGGGTCGGGCCGATGACGTGTTGAGACAGGCCCATGGCCGTCATAGAGGCCATGAAGTCCTGAGCCGCCCCAGTCAGTCCAGACTTGGCATGGAGATTGAAGTCCCCCAGGACCAACATCCTGGGGGTCCTCAACACCAGGTCCGAGACGGCCTCTGTCAGCTCAGATAGGGATGAATCAGAGAAACAAGCTGACAGAATATAGAAAGCCTGCAAAAAGGTTCCCATGGTTTAAATCAATTAACTTTGAGACCAAAACTTTCAAATTGTTTTCCTAGTGGTATATGAAGAAATTCCTTAAAGGTAAAGAGTTTTAGCTTGCTCTGCATGGGGCATGTTAGCCATCCTGCACCAATCCCACACTACTAGCCACACACTGGAGGTTTTGCTCTAACGCTGCAATCCAACATACCTGGGAGTACATCTCATTGCACTCAATAGAATTTCACTGAGCTCAGTCAACCAATTCTGAGTAGACACGTACAGAATCACACCATCAATATGCACCATAGAAAAGCAGGATAGTTAAAGCAATTTACTTTGTTTAGCTCCTGTGGAAAATGCCTGTCATAATGCCATCTGCTAAAAAAAATAGCCAGATATATAAATCTTTGTTGGTTTTGTTGGTCCATCCATATCCACTAATCTATATATTAGCTTGTTGGCATTATTTCAGAAGAATGAAAAGGGGTAAGTAAGGCAACACTTATCAGGGATAATGAAAGGTCAAAGGGTTTGAAAGGGAAAACACTGTACTTTTCATTCTTTTTTCCTGACATATTGGCTCCCTAGATTTAGAACACATTATTCTGCATATTGCACAAAGGAGAAAGAGAAGATAGGGAGTTGAGTAACATCAGTTACCTTCATGCTGAGCATGCCCAGTGTGACCTGAAAGAGAACTATGGAGCCCTGATAGAAAAAAAGGTCCCAGATGCGTAGCAGCAGCTTTATATGCACAACACTAGCAAACGACGTAAGGAACCAGTGTAGAGTGATCAGGGACAACTCTGTGGAAGGAGACAGAGAGGGAAATACATTATTCCAGTCACCAGAAGAAACTGACCCTATGCCTGACTCCATATAGTCACCTGTTCCCAACATAAACAGAGAAGACGTACAACCCTCTCTTTTAAATAAGTGTCCCAGTGAAGGTCACTATAATGAAATGGAAGCAAATACAGCTCCCTTTTCAATTCTAATTCCACAAAGCATTGCTAGCATCTAGTTCAGTGGCACAGAAGGTTGCACACACTGAATGAGAACTATGCACATTAGCAGGACTGAGCGCTGCAGCATTTTTCAATTCAATCCAAACATTCCCTCCACCCCCACAGTGAAAGTACCCTTTGTACAAAACACATTTCATCCAGGTGCTCTACTACAGTTCCCGAGTGGTAGCACTACTGGAAATGATTGCTGTTAGTTGTGTTTACAGGGCAGTTTATGAAACTTGAGTTAAACTCTGAATCGGAAAACTCACTGGGATCCTATTACAGTAAATCACTTAAATTTCCTCCTCCTAAGCAGAAAGTAAAATGTAGAATCCTTAAAGGTTTTGCAGTAAGGGCCCTATAAGTACTATGCAGATGTTAAATGGAACATAGGAGGTTGCCTTATAGCGAGTTGGGTTATTTGTTCTTTTAGATAGGCACTGTGCACTCTCATTGCCAGTCGCACTCCAGTGTTTCCAGCAGAATTTTTCCTGACACCTAATTGCCTTTTAACTGGAGATTTTAGACTCTAAAATTTAGAGGCTAAACCTGCAATCATATGACTGCAAAGAATGTGTACTCTACCACTACTAAAGCCAGACATACCTATTTTTCCATTTTATGTAGCTAACAGTGATCTTATGCCCCCTAGACAGCATCCCAAATCATAGGATCTGTGCTCGGACTGCCATCCTTACTCCTTGCAGCTGGTGTGGAAAGGACCACAAGGTTGCTTCATTATGGTTATAAAAACAACCCTGGAGAAGGGACAGAGAGATCATTTTAGGGGGCAGGGAGGAGAATGGGGTCATCTGGATATGAAGTATCCTAGCTGTGCTCCAGTCTCCTTTCTTTCCCCTCTAAAGCACTGTAGTTAGACAGCCAAAATCAGTCATCAGGCTGACTTGTGGAATGGCAGGAGTGGGAAGGCAGAAGTTGTCTCTGCCATTTCCCTCAAACTTCCCAGAATTCTCTCAATTTGGAGGTTTTCAAACATCCAAATTGCATTGCCCTCTGAGTTCATTATGGGGCCTTCTTGAATGAATGAAGGATTATCCTCCCACTGGTCCTCTTTTCATTCTGTCCAATTTCTGGAATGAACAAGGGGCCATTTAAAAAAAAATAAGGATCAGCAGATGAATTAGGTTTAGGGGTTTTGTTGTTGTTGTTTGTTTTTACCAATGTCATGTTCCTGAAGAAGTTTGTCCAGTTGTGGCAGATACTGCACAATGAGATGACGCAGGACACGCTGGTCAGTCTGAACACCCATCAGAGTGGTGCTAAAGTAGGAGGCTGGCACCAGGTCCTCAATGATAGCACACATCATCCAGAAGGCATCTTCCTCTTCCAAGAAAAGAAGCAAGGAAGCCACTACCTGGCATGAGGAAAGAAAAGACCTAAAAAGACCTGCAAAGCATGCATGACACTGGAAAGTCTTTGGTGCCCTCATATACAGTAACATAATTTCACAACAGTGAAAATCAGCATTATTATTTCAGTGGCAGGACATAAGTAGCCTGATAGAAGCCTCTGAAATGAAATCCCAGGGCCCTAACAATGTTTTAAGAATCTGAGATATGCATTTGTTTTGACAAACAGATACGAGTGCTTACGTCCGTATATGCCCGACCGCCCTTTGAGATCTGCGGGAGAGTCCCTTCTCCGGGAACCCTCCATGAAAGAAATTAGGAGAGTAAGTACTCGGAGGAGGGCTTTCTCTGCGGTGGCGCCCAACCTATGGAATTCACTCCCCAAAGAGGTCCACCTGGCACCGTCGTTAATGGTTTTTCGGCGCCAGGTAAAGACCTTTTTATTTAAACATCATTTTAATTGTTAAAATATATGATCTGGCCAGGGCAGCTTCTTCTTCCTTCTCTTTTCTCCTCCTATATTCTTTATTTACTTATTTTATACTGTTATTTTTAATTTTATATTATTATGTTTGAAACTCAGTGTATTTTTTGTATTTTTGTATTTAATGGTAATTTATTATGTTCTATTGTATTTCAATGTATTTTATTGTGTTGTAAGCTGCCCCGAGGCTTTGGCAAGGGGCGGCATAGAAATGTTATAATAATAATAATAATAATAATAATAATAATAATAATAATACTCCGTGTAACTCTAGACCATGCTCTTAATATGAGCTAGCTGGGAGCTTGTACTGAAGGCTGTCTTTAAAATTCCCCTTAAAAAACAAGCTTTTAGTGGGGTTAGCAGTAGAGTGCAAACTTAGTTCACAATGCAACTTTTATTCCAGACTACAGTGCCAATAACTCTGCAAGTAAAGCAATTTCAATAAAAACTAGGATTAATAAAACAGCTGAAATGAGTCAACATAAGCCATGAAATGCCTGGGAATGGAGAGAAGTTTTAATCTGATGCTGATAAAATAGCAATGTTGGCACCAGTTGGGCTTTACTGAGGAGACTGTTCCATAATTAGGGGGCTGCCACTGAGAAAGCCCTCCTTATTAACTTTTCCTGGACATCCCTTGGAACTGGCAACTGGGGAAAAGCCCAGTTTTAGACAGTAGGGTCAAGGGAAATTGAGGTCAGGAGAGGCATTCCATCAGGTATTGCAGTTGCAGATCTTTATACGTTAAAACCAGCACCTTGAATTGTGTCCAGAAGTGTATAGGCACCCAATGTAAACAGATCAGAATAAGTGTTATATGTTCAGACCTTCTGGTACCACTTATTAATCTAGTTGTTGCCTTTTGCACAAGCTGCGGCTTCTGAACAGTCTTCAAAGGCAGCCCCACATAGAGCACATTGCAGTAATCTAATACAGAGATTACCAGAATATGGATTACTGAAATTAGGCTATCCCTGTTCAGATATGGGTGTAGCTGTGGCGCCATGTGAAGGCAGTGAAAGGTAAAAAGAAATTAATATGGCAACAAGTTCTTTATACCCGTGCTGACACATGAAGACACATCTCTCTGAATAGATGACTGCATTGTGTTAAGTCTAACTGTTCCCTCCCAGCTTGAAACTCTATTAGTTCTTAATGGCTGCTACGGAGGATGTGGAGATTTTCCAAGCTATTCCAAATATTCCTTGAAGACAGTCTGGATACTTTAATTGGTGCAGAATAGAGCTGCCAGGTTGCTGATGGGGACTGGGCGTTGTTCTCATATAACCCCAGTTCTCCATCAGCTCCACTGGCTCCCAATTGAAGTCCGGGCCCAATCCAAGGTGTTGGTTATGACCTATAAAGCCCTAAACGGCTTGGGACCTGGATATCTAAAGGAACGCTTGCACCCATATATGCCCTCCCACCCCTTGAGATCAGCAACAGATGCCCTTCTCTTGGAACCCTCTGTGAATATTAGGAGGGTGAGTACCTGGAGGAGGGCCTTCTCTGTGGTGGCGCCCCATCTATGGAATGCACTCCCCAGAGAGGTCCGCCTGGCACTGTCATTATTTGTTTTTTGGCGACAGGCTAAGGCCTTTTTATTTAAAACTTATTTTAATTGTTAAATTATTTAATTAATAGGATTTTAAATTTTTAGCCAAGAATGCACCGGGGGTTTTTAAACATTTTTTTTAAAAAATTGTTGTATTGTTATTATTTATGTATTTATGTATTCTTTGTGAGCCACCCCGAGGCTTTGTTGTGATGGGGGCGGCATAGAAATGTTTTAAATAAATAAATAAATAAATAAATAAAACATTACAGCTAGGCTCTAAAAATCAATGCAAGTGATATCATTTTTGTTAGAAATATCATGGCATGTATGAAGTTTACCTCATTCTCCAAATGTTAGTATCTCCGAAGTGAACTCATTTTGTTTATTCTTCTACATTAAGAAATTGTACATTGTTACTTATGAACTCCTCTGGCTCACCTGCTTTGCAAATATCTCCCAAGGTGAAGAGCTACAACAGAAGCGTAACTCACAATAAATTAGGCTCATTTACCATGCCAGTGCCTTGACAGTAGCCAATGTCTGGATATAACCAAGCCAGCCCACGTAGTATTCTGCGTAGCCGTGGCACACCAATGCTATTCATATTGGAGAAGCAGGCATTGCTGGGCATAGTGCGGAGCAGATCCTTCTCAATCTAACAAAGAGCAAGTATCACAAATAAGGATTCTATATGTCATTAGTGATCAGTCTCCCCATCCTCCTTCTCACTCCTAGCCAGCCTTCATATTTCCTGTACCCCTGACAAAGGAGGCCTGGAGCTGACACTTCTATTTGACCTCTGCATGGAAGTTTGCCTAATGAAGTCTGTCTGTATAGCCTGAAATGAACTGCTTCAAGTACAAAAGCACAGAGTCCATGTTATTGCACACAGAGAAAAATGCATCAGCTGGTTGTGCGTGTCTCTAAATCATCCTGCATGAAATGCCGAATTTCCACAAATAGTAGCAACTGGGTCACTGGGGCATTAGGTGCTAAGGGCTGATTTTTATTTCAGACCTCTTGCCAATTTTTACCATTGCATTATATGCTATTACTTCATGATACTTTCCTTCCACCTCCAACCCACTTTAGGCAAGTAAATATTTTCATTCTGATGGTTGTGACAGAATGTGTTACAGCAAGATGAAAGGAAGGAAGTGGAAGGCTCCACCTTAGCAGCCTACAGTTCCTCTTAAAGAGTATGTGAGGTACAAAGGCAACAATTGTATTGCAAAAAAAGTTATCTTTAAAGTTACTTCACATTCCCCAGGCGGTTTTGCAAAATCCTTCCTTATTGGGGTTTCTGTAGTTTGCACGTATTGGGCTGTCTGTAATTCTTTCTCTAAAGAACTTTAGGTTTGAGATTCAGAGTTGGGTAAACAACGCTGCTGAGAGAGAATTTAACATACACACTACTTTATATTGCTGAACCCAGACTACTACTACACATTTTGTTCTGTGTTTGCATTCCACAGCAAATTGTTGTTAATACTCATTAGCATAAAATCATCTCAAGAGGTGCTCCTCAATGTTTTATGCAAATTCTGTTCCTGCAAAAAAATTAGTCTCTGCTGTATAGCAAAGGAAATTTGTGCTGGTTGAAGGAGATGCTAACACTTGGACCAGGATACTGGGCACTTTCAAGTGAGAATAAGCTCCCTGCTTCTCCTTCCAACAAAACTGCAAGACAATCCTGCTAAGTCATATTTAGTGTACAGAAAGGATTAGCCCAAACTGTTTCTATAATGGGCACTCCCTTCTTCTCATTTCTGTTTTAACCTCTCTTTTACTCCAATCCACCCAAAGAGTACCCTTGTGTTGAGCACCAAGCACTAATTCATGGGGATTACGCACTTGTTTGGCAGCAATGGTTTCATCATTTGAACTGTTTTTCACAATTTCTCGGTAAGACATTTCTGAATTCCTCTTCTTCTGAAGAGCACCTGATAGTCGCATCCACAGCTGGGCAAAAAAACGTGAAGGAGTTAGAAGAAAGAAACAGGAAATCTCACCCATAAATTTCCCTCCATGGCTAGTCCAGAAGTGCCTCACCTGTGGCCTCATGCTGTGAGGAATACCAGCTAACACCAACAATCGCAGCTTATCTGAACGTGGAAGTACGACTTCAATTTTGTCCCAGGTGAGGTCCCCTACATCATGGTTGTGGGTGAACTCTAAATGTGCCTGCCATTTCAGCCTCTGCTGTGGCTCTTCAATCAGAGGGATCCCCAAGAGCTTGCTGGAGTTTGGCTCAGCACCATCTGTAGCAAGGCATACAACTTTAGTGGTGGGAAGAAAAAAGTAAGGTGATGGTTGCCCTCTAAAAACACTATTCTCTAAATAACAAGATTTTACAGCCTAGAGAGACAGGAAACAAGGGATATTAGTTTGTGATACGTAACCCAGTGTAACCCAATTCACAGATCATAGCTGTCTGCAACATCACATGCAAAAACCCACTTCAGCCACCTTGTATGAGGCCTATCTGTATTAATCAGTTCAAATGCAAGCAGGAAAAGAAGTGTGTATTTGAAAAACTATATACTAATAGTATATAGTCTTTCTGATTCATATGAAATTCCTAAGTGGCCAGTATCAATAATAAACTAATAATAATATTACTGGGTTTCATTTTATATTTAACACACATAGTAAACTGTTCAAAGTCAGCCTTTTATGAATGCTTCTTACTTCATGTTAAGTATCTGGTACAGATACCCATGTACAAACTGCATGTACATCTCTCATGAGTTATAAAGGGTGAATGCCTTTTATGTTTAGGACAGGATGAATGAAGCAAATCAGAGGCAGAGGCTCATCAATAAAGGTGGCAACACAGAGAACTAGATGGCACCATAATAATCAGAATGTTTCTGCTGGAAATAAAGGACTTCAGAGAGGGAGAGCTCCAGGGAAAGTTTGTCACAAATCATACCACACAAATAAAGATCTTGCCTTCTTTGTCTACTCGGAAACCAAATTCATCATACCGGAATTCTGGCTGCTCAACAGACTCTTCTTTCTGGGTAAAAGGAAAATAGAGATGCTTTCTAGTTTCTGCCAGTAGGTGGTAGATCCAACCAAATAAATTTGCATATGTTTTTATACATCTCAGACATCCAAATTAAATATGGAAGAAGCTTAAACTGCTGTGCCATAGCATTCCTCTTCAACATTTTCCCCCAGACATACATAAAGTGACCCACACAGAAAAACTAGGAAGAAAATGCTGGAGGATGTTCTCATTTTTTCTTTGCCTCCCTTTTGTTTTGCAAAGCATATGTGAGATCTGCATATTGTACACATTTGGAAATCGCTAATTTTTCTATCTTACTATTTTCAGATATAGAAAAAATCTTCCACTTAAGCTCCTCTATCAGAAGACCCTCAACAGTTGTCACAACCATTCTTCTAGAATACATACCATCTGTTTTTTGAGTTAAATGCTGTGAACCCATTTAAAGTGCAATCCTTTGCAAGTTTACGCAGAAAAATTGGAAGCCTTTTTCTGTCTAAACTTGCATAGGATTACACCTTAAGCCTAATCTGTGAGTTTATTGGAACTCTCCAAATTACATAAGGAGATAAATATCTGCTATTGTAAGTCATAAAATTCCTGATTTAATGCAGAAGGCCTTGGAACACACACTTCTGTCAGGTCCTCTATTTACATTCTTCATCCTGCTGCACTTAAAACCTGTGAACATCACTGAGCAGATTTCATTCATTCATTCATTCTGTTTACATCTACTGTAACACGCTCTATGTGGGGCTGCCCTTGAAGACAAACTGGATACTTCAACTGGTCCAAAATAGAGCTGCCAGGTTGTTAACAGGGACCAGCAGGCATGAACATATAAGGCTGGTCCTTTTCCACCTACACTGGTTTCCAGTTGAAGCCTGGGCCCAATTTAAGGTGCTGGTGATGACCTATAAAGCCCTAAACGGCTTAGGGCCTGTTTACCTGAAGGAGCGTCTCCTTCCATATGTGCCTTAAGATCTGGGGCAGATGCCCTTCTCCGGGTGACCTCCCTGAAGGAGATTAGGATGGTGACTTCCTGGAGAAGGGCCTTCTCTGCAGTGGCACCCCAATTGTGGAATTCGCTCCCCAGAGAGTTTTGCCTGGTGCCATCACTTTATTCTTTTTGGCGCCAGGCCAAACCCTTTTTATTTTCCCAATGTTTTAAGACCTGGCTATTTTAAGTGGGCTTTTTACTATTGCAAAATTTTAGGATGCTGTGTTTTAATTAAGTTTTCTTTTCTTACATTTTATCATTAAACAGTCCTGAGACTTTAGTAATGGGACGGTCTACAAAAGTTTGAAATAAATGAATGAATGAATGCATCCTGTCTTTTCTCCTTGCAAGGAACCCAGAGTGGCTTACAAAATTCTCTTCCTCCTCTCAATCTTATCCTCACAATAACAACCTGTGAGGTAGGTTTACCTGAGACTTTGTCACTGGCCTACTTAGCTCTCTTGCTGAGTAGGGACTGGAACTCAGTTCTCCTGAGTCTCAGTCCTACACTGCATCACACTGTCTCATGCACACATAACAACGCCTATCATGCACCATGATGTTCAATTGCATTACTCTTTGTTTTTCTTTATCCCTATGGATTTTATATTTCAAAGCAGATTCTCAATTTACATTTGGTGTTCTGTATGGCTGCTCAGGTCTAAAACAGATGAAACCCTAATTGTATTTAAATAGTGTGCATAGCAACAACACAATCTGTGAAACAAATTTTAGATGTTATACCCTATCTTATCCAGTATGATGGAGATTATGCATCATACACCCACCACATTACATTCCTCTCTGCCTCTCATTTGGAGAGGTAGGCACAGCCAAAAAAAAAAAAAAAAAAAATCAGTGAGCATAATAGACGTTAAGCTTCTCTAAACCCAGTATAAAAATGTAATAGTGAACCAAACTGCCTGGCATGCATTGGAAAAAAGAAACTGAATGTAGGATCATGCATGTAATTGCCGTTCCTCTGTATTCAACATAAACCTCAAGATGGCTGAAAGAGGAAGGAAGCCTGCTTTTCTGTGTCCAGTGCAGAAATGCAGTGAGGTGGTGCAGAAGGGGCAGAGGACTCCAGTAACTTCTGTGCGCTTATTTGCAATGTTGCTGAGTAGTACTTACATCCAAAATTCAAATATTTGCTTAATATTATTCCACAGCTGAAGAAAAATGGAATTCAAAATCAATTTCCCTTTATTTCATTATACCTGGGTGTATCTTGCCAATATTTCCTGAGGCCATATGCTGGGAGTGAGAGCAGAGAAGGGTCCACCAGCAGTAGGAGTATAGCTTCCTATACATAAAAACATAAACATATATAATGATGGAATGTAAAGGGCAGAAAGGCTGCAATAGCATAGCTGCTGTTGGTTAATACTACATCATTTCATGACTCTATACTGCTGATATTTATTTTCTGTGTCATCTATGTGTGCTACTAGGAGTTTAGAAATCACCATACGAAAACTGCATAACTTCTAGGAAGACTTTTCCCCCGCATTTAAAAAAGGAGGGAAGAAAACATGTAATGGTTGCCCAATCCCAGTATTGCAGAACTTGAATAACTCTGAATATCATATTAGTTTCCACACACCAGTCCTTTTTTAGATTAACCTAGATAACCCTTGTTACAATGTGTCACAAGCAGATACCAATATTGAAACAGTACTTAATGCACTTATTAAAGTAACAGTGCAATAGTGCAAGACACATATTATATGACAAGGCACCCTCCTGCCTGTATTACTTCACCACATTGAGCTTCTTGATCCTACGTATGTTGAAAACATGGGAGGGTTTCCACCAAGTGTGAAACAAAGACTGTTCAGCATTTTTGACTCTGTGGCATAAATCAAACACATCCAAAATGCAATTACAGTTTTGATACCCCTATGCCACATATAGGAGGTAAAGCAAGTCCAAGCCTCGACAAAGAATCACTTCTCCGATCGCAGTTGAACTTAAAAATGAGGCGCTAGATTAAGGTGCCAATCTGATACACACTTACCTGAGAGTAAGCTCAGGCAACTTACTTCTGAGTAGACATTCGGAGAATTGCCCTATAAATCCCTATATACCCTCTATACATAAATCCAGCCATGTTTTAAAGCAAAACTAATGAGAGGCTTTGATTCATAGGACATACTGCTCACATGTTTCAATTTACTTCCTATAGTTGTGGAAGCCTCCTTCTGGATTGGCAGTCTCCTTAAAAAGATAATACAATTACAGGAAGCACAGTATTCTAACAGTTCTTTGATTTCCTCCAGGAAGAAAAGAAAAAGTCATACAAATAAACAAATAATGTTTGCAATTTTGGTAGCTCAGTAGCAATATAGCATTTTTAGTCTTAAAGAATAACTTCTCAGTTCAGACTATTTAGCTACCTGTTTTTTATTGTACTGCGTGCTGTCCAGAAAACTGGTTCTTGGATAGTTTAAAAGTGCAATTAAGGGAAAAAGAAAATCAAAATTACTGTCTGAAGGTGGACAATATTTAACAATTGAATTAGGTAGGAATATGTGATCACATGCAATTAAAGCCACATTGACAAGTCTGATATGATTAGTAAGATATTAGCCTTTTGTAGAACAAACAAACAAACAAAAATGAGGGCTACAATAAAACAAGATGATTATTAAAATTATGTAAAGGGATTACCTGACATGATGACAGTAGAATGTAGACAGTGTGGCTATCTGACTGTCCAGAAATTCACTACCCTACAAGACAGATGGAAGCATAATAGAGAATGCAGGAGAAGATAAAATTAATGCCCAGGACAAACTAATTATGGTGGGTATACTTAGTCCATTCCCATGTAGTTTCCTCTATTAATTGCCACCACTGCAGGTAATATGTACTAGCATATTGCAAGAGAATCATCATCAAGACTATTACATGGTTCACACACAATGGCAATCTGTGATTTGTCAGTTGTGGCTAAGGGCAAGTGAGTGTGCTGCCTCTGATGTGCTCTTCTCCTCCACTTTATATTACCAGCTATGATTGCCTGAAGGTAGGTTGCTCTTGTGCAATCTGAACCTGGGCATTCTGGATTGTACAAGGCCCTGTGTTTTGGCTTTGGTTTAACACTGGGTTAATTAAGAAGGGATCATGAACGAGAGAGTGGGGAGAGAAGGTACACTGATGCCAACTGCAATTTTTGATGGTGCCCACAGACATATTTTAAAATGTGAAATGTGCCTGCAGACCTAAAATGGATGCTGATCCCTGTTCTAAGCAGTGGTTTGCCACTATTATAGACATCTCTAGTTATATCTATGCCTTTGGCTTCCTAGTACCTGTACTGCTGGTATTTTTTTTGGTGTCTTGAACAGCAGATATCTTAGGAACATGAGCAGTGGCATTAAGAGGTTTGCTCAGTATTTACAGACCCAAAAGGTGACTTTTATGACAGCATTTCCTAGTTCCTAGGAAACTAGAATCAACTGGTAGGAATGGTGCTGCCTGGGGCTGAGCTATTTGTATGTAAATTTACCTGAAGAAAAGTTAAATATTTAATCTTGTAAAAATGCTTTGATTGTGTAGAAGACCTATACAATATATTTCTATATAATTTAGGAGCTTCCAAAACTTGGTTAACGATGTAGGAAACTATTTTCACCAAGAGATCAGATACATTTTGAATGTCTGTAAAGAACTGGCCAAGATAACCTGAGAATGTAGCATAGCAGTTATTAAAATTATAATCTCCACCTTCATTTTAATATGCTAGCAAAACTTAGTTTACTCTAGGAAGTGGAGTTCAATTGCCTATTCCACATGGTAGTAAATGGGTCAAGTGAACATGATTAGGAACAACAGGCTGGGCTTTAATTTAAAGGAAAGTTTCTGTTCTGTAACATTTGCTCATAAGACAAACATTCTCAAGAATGACTAACCTCTGTTGCTTGGGGTTGAAGCAGGCCCTGGAGAGATCTTCCAGTACAGAGTGATCAACAGTGCTGAACAATTTTGTAAAAACAAAATATCCTACACATGTTTCTCTTAGTTTGTCAATACTATCAAGTACAAAAAGAAATTTGAGAGTCTGCTTCAGCGCTTCATGCTAGCTGCCCTTCCTGGGTAAGAACAGGCATTGCTGGGACTGAAGTCATTCAGGGTCTCAAACTGGAGATAACTGCAAGAAAAAAAAAAAGCCCTCAGAAGGATGAGCAGTGACAAACCTAGGTTTACCCAATTTAAACATTTGTTCTAAGGAGAGCAATTGACCAGAGCAGGTGGGATCAGGTTTTACAAGAGCTATGATTATGTATTCCCCATTATTTAGATTTGTCTACTCTTTTTGCACCTGTATAATGGCAAACATTATTCATAAAGAGCTGGATTTCCTCAAAACATGCATACAAAACCCAAGATGCAATTACACTGGGAGATTGGGATTTAAAATGTGGTTACTAAAGGACTCACATGGTGACCTAGTCATACATACACTCCCATGTTGGTTCCCATTTTTCAGAATGGAAACATCAAAAGACCTAGTCCAAGGAAATATTAGGTAAGGATTCTATAAGAGTACATATATTCAACAACTTATATCCATTATAATAATTAATAGTATGCAAGTCCTGGGCTAACTGAACAGTCCTGTCCATAAATCATTGTTCTGTGAATCCCTGGCACTGTAGCAGTTTGAGACTTTCTGCCCAGCATAAAACATCTTTTTCATTTTTCTTCTTTTTTCCCTTTAAATTGTCTCACTTTACTGTGCTCAACTCTTAGCTCTTCTATACATTGGGAAGAATGGTGTACATGAGAATGTAGCAAAAAGTGTTCAAATATGGAAGATTCCTGAACAGTAAATGTGTTTATCTGTTGTAGCAAAAATTCTTATAGAATCTTCCATGACTTATTGTAACATACACTGTCAGAGAGTAGAGGTTCTTCCATCAGATGTATAATATGGAATGTGGATAAGTATAAGAAAGATTCCTAATGCTAAAATCCTTTCCATGAAAATAAGAAAACAGTTATAAGAGAATAAGTCTGCCAGTTATGAGAGAATAAGCCACTTGAAGAATAGGCAACCATGATTTATGTGTTGTCCAGTCCCCACTCCTATCTATGTCCAAACAGCTCACTAAACATAGCCTTAAATAGCTAAATATTAAATACACTGAACTAGATGGACAAGTTTTTCCACCCTTTGTTTGCTATGGAACATTCTCTGGCAATAGCTTTTGAGACCTGGCATAGAGAGGGACAGATGCATGAAAACACAACAGTGCTAGAGGACAGTTGTACAGGATGGATGAATCACACCTGATGCCCTAGGGGGCAATATGTTGAAAGAGCTAAGATAGAGATTTGTGATTTCATCACAAATATACCAACAACTCATTTTTCATGCAGAGCTGTTCTGTAACTCAGGACTGTGTTTCTTCCATTAAAATAATGCTAGTGATTTCATAAATCTATTAAATATTTATGTTGTTTCTTTTCTCTCTTTTTTCACAACTCAGAGCACAGGAAAACATCTCTTCAATTTTTTACAAAGTCAAATTGTTGTTGTAAGCCGCCCTATTGTTGTAAGCCGCCCCGAGGCTTCGGCGAATGGGGCGGCATAAAAATGTTTTAATAAATAAATAAATAAATAAATAAATCTTAAATCACACCATTAAAAATCAAGGACATTACTGGGCATTGATGCCAAAGTCTCCCTGCCTATCTATATGCCATTGCATATCTAAATTCACTTCCGCAATGGCAGATGATTCTAACCCTAACCCTAACCTGTACTACTACTATGGAAATATCTTTAGTACCTGGATCCAAACTAAAAGCCAAGGTAAACCAAAATTATTATTATTAAACAACACATCACACTAAAGCAGCTGTATTATTATATTGCATTTATATCCTGGAATTTATTTATTTATTTGTTAGAGTTATACTTCATTTTTTTCTTATGAACTTGAAGCAGCTTACACTATTCTCTTCCTCCTGCTCTCAATCTCATCCCTGTGAGGTAGATTTGGCTGAGGATCTGTGACTGGCCCAGACACTCAGTAAGCTTCATGGATTAGTGGGGCCTAGAACTGAGCTCTCCCAAGTCCCCAGTCAAACATTCTAACCACCACAATGCACTACTGCAAAAATAACAAATAGCAATGGTATTTGAGAGGCAAATACTTGCTACAAAAATTGCCAACAAGCCCCAGTTATGTGATGAATGCTTATGTGCCAAGAAATTTGTGAGGTCATCTAATACACAAGCATCAAATGTTTGATCATTTCATTCTTGCAATAATTCCATCACATCAGGAAAGGCAAAACTCCCTGGAGAAGACAATCATGTTAGGGAAAGTCAAATGCAAAAGAAGAAAAGGAAGACCAAATAAGAGATTGACTGACTCCACAAAGGAAGCCATTGCCCTGAATTTAGAACAGCTAAGCAGGGACATCATGCATAGGTAAATTTGGAGGGCTTTCATTCATAGGGTTGCCATTAATCAGACACAACTTGATGGTATATAACAACATTTTCATAATGACAGAGGCGGAGAGAACCAGGGAGGCAATAAAATTAGCATGGCATAACAGTAACATGGAATTCTTACATATTTGGTGGCAAAGTAACATAAAAATATTGGAAAGTGGTATGGGCAATTTATTAGCAAGATCAAACTGAACTTGCTAATGAGAATCTGTGAATGTAACCAAAAATAATAGTGGAAGAGTAGCACAAACAACTTAACGAGAACGTACAAAGTAATGGAGCAAATAATACTGCAGAGATTTCCAGAGAAGCTGGGAATGAAAATACTTGGTCAGATCTCCCTCAACTTGTCTATCCAACAAGTTGGATATCAGTTTCTCACTCTGTGCACATAGGAAGGAGTGGGTGAAACATCCTATGCCAATGAAACTCTGTCATGGACATATGATGATCACTGACTGAATTTTTTATCAAAATAAATAATTCTAAATTATATCACTAAAGTATACATTATAAAGAGAAGCAACTGACTCAAGACAGACATGTTAAAAATCCTTAGCCCTTTAGATGTTTCTTAAAGTGAGCTAGGCCCATGCAAGCAACACAACTTATTAAAACTGACACTAGGAATTTGTAATGGTTAAGTGTCATGTTGTAAAAAATAAAGTTCTGCTAAATCAAGGAAAAGTCAAAGTCACTCTCTCTATTTACATTTGTCCCATCTTCAGGAATGTTTTTGTCCATTTAACTGAGGGTGCTCCTCCATTGTTAAAGCAAATATTAATTGTGGAATTGTATAGGAAAGAGGTATTTTGCCACAACACAGAAGACAATGGAGGCAAGAAAAATGTAATCTGTGATTTAATTTGATAAAGCAACTTGTTTTCTATGGGCTTTTACAGAATGATGTGCTACTTACAACTTCTTTTGTTTAGATCTTTCAAATGACACAATAAGAATCCCTTAATTAATGAGACAAACTTAAGAATGCTGTACAGAAGATAATTAGTCCTTATCTAATCAAAATAGTCTTATGACACCTTCAAAACTAAGATTTCTTGTGACATAAAGCTTTGGCTGACTAGAGTCATTTTGCTTAGATTCAAGATTTCATGGCTCTGATCCAATGTTAATCTGCTAGTCTTTAAGGTGTCACAATACTTTACTTGCTGTAGCAACCTAATATGGCTACCTTTCTACATGTCTTTAACTGAAGGAAGAAGAATTTGAAGACCTGCAGAATGGCTATGGAACAGAATGCTTCCTGGCATGTTCAAAGTTGACCTTTCTTCATGAAATTATATTCACTATCTATGTGTCTATTCTGGCAGGAATTTTCTATTAAACTTAACCCTCAACTCTTTTCTTTTTTCAGGAACTGAAGCTGATAAATGTCCAAGGCCATTCTGTGATCCTGTGGCTGAGATGAGATTTGACCCTGGAGCTCCTCATGTAGTTATTGTCAAAAAGCGGTTATTACATTTCTCTCCCAATAGTCAAAGCTCCCTGGGTAGTTCACACAACAACTTGGCTCACTACAGCCCCAAGTTTTCTCTGTAACAGGGAACAGCCTTGTAATCTTCATATTTCTGATGTAAAATGCTCTCATTAAAGCAAAACTAGCAAATGTTGATTGTATATTGGTAAGACAAGCTTACCTATCACAACCTCACTGTATAATTCCTTATTTCTAATGTTTCTACTTCCATTATGAATTCCTTAATGAACATAATTTAATTTGTGTTTTGGAATTGAGCTGCCATGCAATAGCTTCTGTCTCCAAACACAGAAACCATTTTTAAGCACCATTGAGCTTTGCAGCAGCACATAACTGAGAAAATATTTCCAGCTTCTATGATCTAAATTAAGGTGTACAGAACCAATCCTTCAAAAAGCTGAAAACCATGACAAATTCCTCAGTGCCAACACTGAATGTTTGAACTAGGATTTTTGCATTATTGTGTCAGAGTAATATAAATTAGTTCAATATTGCTTTTTGAACTGCAAAGTACCCTTTAAATCCAAAGATTAATCTTAAAAAAGAACTTCTAACCCAAATATGGTTCATTTTGCCTAATTACATAGCATGAAAAAAATACTTGTTGCCTTTATATTCCCCTATATCACTATCATAGAATGTTGTAAAGCAAAGTATTAAACAATTAAACTGAAGGTTGAAATTTTGAAATCTAAAGAAACTAAACTGCTGAAATTCAAATAACCTTACCTTTGAGTAAAAAAGACAACATTAACAGATCTTTGAGATCTGATCTTAGATATGTGGAAGTCTTAGAGCTTAGAAAAGTTTTTTAGTAATTCTGGTACATTTTCCCTAGAAGATTTGAATTTATCACAAAAAAGTATCACAAAAAAGATACCACTGAAATTAAGCAGACAGAACAGTGGTGTTATAGGAACACATATATGTCGTTCAAGTCTAGGCATATTTACGCAGGAATAAATTCCACAAAGTTCTACTGATTTAATCCCAAGTAAATGTACCCAGCATAGCAAATCCAAACTTTCTTAGAAAGTTGCACTGACTAAAGGATTAGGTGTTTATTTTGCACAATCAGGCTGTTTATTTACCTAGAAGTAAGTCCCACTTAGTTAATTTGGACCTGTGCTCGATTAATCACATAAGATTTTATGGCCTCATGTATGGTTAATTGGTAATAAATCCAACTGAACTCAATGGGACTTACCTCTAGGTAAGTACTGTATGCGTAAGGCTGAGCTTCTAAGGTGATTGGTCACTCACCTTGAGCAACTTCAGAGGCAAAAAAAGATGGCCTTGCATGGATGAAGGGAGAAAATCCACATATTTGAAAGTCTAGGATGCATAACAAATTAGCTAAATTCAAGCAAACAGAGATCATGGAAGAAAGCAGGCACTGAACAGCTCCAATTAAATTTAACCATGAAAGTTTTAAAAAGTGAGTCACAACATTGCAGAACCACAAAATCTGTGAGTCATTAGAAAAAACAAAGGAAAACAACAAACAAGGAAAGTTTTCCATGAGATATAAAAGCATCACTCCAGATTAAAGGGAAACATGCACTTTTCATAAAATTAGATTACCATCTATACCTGCACCTGGTATTACTTTGCCTTTCCTTCTTTCTCACTGCAATACACAAATCATTAGTTTAAGATAATCATATACAGATAATCAGTCTTGTACTTCAGTACCTTTGATCTGAACTGTTTCCTAAATAAATTGATTAGGAGTCATATCATGGGTGTAAGGTTCTAACAAATCCTAAACCTTAAGCTACAGCCTCAACAAGGGTAGGATCAGATCCTCTCCATATTTGTATATTAGATGCAGAACACAAAGAGATATTTCTGGGAAAGTCCAGGTAGGAGTAACACATGCAATTAGGAAATTGTTTGTGGGGGTGAAAATAGAATATGCCTCATCAGCACCAATATGCACAGATGTACAAATACATCTGGAACAGCTCCAAATGTATGGAGAATGGGATATCTTGCTATGGCAATACATACAAACCTGGTTCTAGAAATACATTGTCATAAGCTTCTGTTCTACATATCTCTTCTAGAAAAAGGAATAGTTACAATTTAAAAGAATTAAATAGGATAGAAAAATTATTAGAGGAAGAATAGGTAGATGGAGATAGATAAGAAGCAAGGAAAATGAGAGTGAACATGATACTAGTACTATTATATGTGAAAGGAGCACTGCACACAATATTTTATGTTGTGAAATCTATCAATGGCATCATGAGTGTGTGCAAAATAAAGGACTACAATGACATGATGACTATATATCTCATGTGTTTCTCCTAGGAAACACCAAGGCTTCCCATCATTCTGTTCTCCTCTGTATAATATCCCCAGTAATGCAAATAAATTAATATGCATGTATTCAAGTAGCAGAATCAAACAGAGTCATGTAGTCAATAATAGGAATATAAAAGTTTTCTTAGTTGGTCACCCACCTCCTATTTAAACTTTTCTTCCAATCTCATATATTGTAGAATATTCAAAAATCATATATAGCTGTGTTGATTCATTAGAAAACAAAGAACACCCCAAAGTTCCAGTAGAGAAATGGTGTAAGGAAGTTAATTCAGTCAGGAAAAAATCATTCCAGCCTAATCTGCATGACAACTCTTATGTTCCTTCTTAATTCTGTTATAAACAGCAGATTTTGGAGCTTTTCCATCCCTAGCCAGCTTTCTCTTTGGCCCCTTCCCTTGTGACATTGCTTAACATTCAGTCACAGGAAATGTTCCGGAGAGTTGTTCACTATTATCTGGTATTTTAGTTTTTCCTTGTGAAAGCATTCATTACAAGGCACATACACCTTATGATGCGGTTTATTCTGGTTCAGGGATAGCTGTTCTTACTGGTATCGGCTTTATCTGTAGGGTTGATAGGCTTTGTTTTGGAGAGGAGAGATGAATGAATGCTGAAATGTTTTGCCGATTTTCCTTTAGACCCGGTGCCTACTAATCAATTCTGAAGTTGTTTCTCAGAATGGGATCCTTCTCAGTTCCTCTCCAGTTTTCCTTGAGACCTTTGCAAAGTGTCGTCTCCTTTCAGACCGGCCTGAGAATGGCTCTTAGTAATTGTTTAAATAATGTGAGTTTCGCAGAGGATGAGGGGCGAGAAGGATCCCTTCCTCTCCATGCCCAGCCTGCCGCTCTCCCCAACCCACATTTATGAGTCTTCACTCCGCCCACCTGTGCCTCACCTGCCTTTGGCAGCTCGTCCAACCATCTGCTTGGCCAATCCTTTTGTTTACTCTCCGGCTTTCCATCCTCAACCTGTCACGGCGAGGGCGGGTCTGGCCCTCAGTTCCTTCATACACGAACCAGAACCCGCTCCGTCACGTCTGTCCGTCTGTTTCACTTCTCAATGGTCACCGCCTTAGCGGTTCACACCACTCTATCCACACGAAACACCCTCTCTATTCGCTCGCTACCGCCTACGCCTTCTGCCATCGCGTTGAAGGGGATCGCATTCCGCTCCTCCCTCGCGCGCACCCACCTCAATAATTCGGAGCAAGCACCTACCTTCGTACACCGCTTCAGGCTTCTCCCCTCATCTCGTTCTTGTCAGCGCTACCTGACCCATGACGCATGCGCAACTCCCGAGAGGAGGGAAGAAAGAGGCGCAAAGCACTACGGGAGCCGTAGTTTCTGAGTAATTCTAAACCTGGGTTTTAAAGGGGGGAATTAGGCAGGTAATTTCTAAACATATAAATAGGGCATCTCGGTGATTTTTTAAACAATTTCCCCTCGCCCCTCAAGGGTGACAGCTGTCCATACAAAAGAATGGGGAATCCCAGACTCTAGTGTTAAGTGGGATCAGTAGCGCAGTCTCTCCCGCGCTACTTATCCCCCCCCCCAAAGGGAAAATCAAAGGTAGGAGTTTATGCTTTTTCTAATTCTTGTCTTATTTCCTGTGTGAAATAACGTTTTTAATCTTAGAATTTAAACATTAAGCTGCAGATTCAGTCTTACGTGTTATGTTTAGTGCCAATATTTTATGGTTTTAGGATTTGTGAACTGCTAAGAGATCTTCGGCTATTGGGTACCATAACATCTTACAAAGACCCAATCCTGTGCATGTTTAGATTTAAAAAGTCACTTGACTCCCAAAATTGCGCAGTGGCCGTGGCAAACATCCGTGCGATGTATCTTACTGCTATAGCCGCCATGCTGCACACTTGGGGAGCGGGGCTGCTCAGAAATTGTGGCTTATGATATTGTGTAGCTCTGTAGTGTAGCTCACCATTAATGCAGCAGGTTCAAAGGGAAGCTGAAAGACTGCTTTGCAGCAAAGCTGTCGTGATATTCCCATATTACAATGTGAGCTTAAGTTAGGAGGGAGTCGTTTACAACTGCCTTGCAATGTAGTTCAGTATTATCTACTAAACGACATCTAATGAACAGTATCCACGCTTTTGCACAACAATCAAGATTTTTAAAAAGTACTTGGTGCAGTGGAAATTATACCTTCCTTCCCATCGTTTTCTGTTGGCTGTTTATCAAGCTAAAAAATGAACAAAATCCTCTATACAAGTGGCAGCAAGATAAACTTAGTTCAGGCTGTTGTGCTGCCTTAAATTCCACGTCCACTCCAAACCACACCCTGATTGCAGACACCTTGTGCACCAGTAACATTTGCATGCTGTAAAATTGGTGGGGAGGGGCAGCAAATCAATTCTTTTTCTAACTTTTTAATAAACAACTTGCATGCCAAACCTGGCTGCTGTGTTTCTGAGGTCATTCGCGCATGTTCCTTTTGGTAGATCTATGGCCTGGGATTGTTTTTTCTATACTTGCTGGTGATCCCTGCAGGCCCTTCAAAATAAATATGGCATCTCACTGTAGCCTTCCCAACCTTACACCTTCCAGATACCCAAAATTCCCAGTAAATGGCCCTGCTGGATGGGAATTGTGCAAGGTGCAGTCCAAATGCCTCTGAAGGTCACCAGGTTGGGGAAGGCTTCTTAGAGGGTGTGAGAAAGCCACACATCTCAGTGTTGCTTCTTGATGGAGCCATATACAATCTATAGATCCCATGCTTGTCTTCAGTAGCAGTCCTCAACCATACTCAGAAACATTATAAGAACATAAGAAAATCCATGCTGGATCAGACCAAAGGTCCATCTAGTCCAGTATTCCATACACATGGCAACAAACCAGCTGCCTATAGGATTGCTCAAGCAGAATGGGTGCAAGACCCCGAGGGTGTGGAATAGGCTTCCACAAGAGGTCGTTGAGGCCCCATCGGTGCGGTGTTCAAAGATAGGCTGGACATGCACATGATGGGCATGTCGTGAGCGGAGTCACCTGGTGCCGGAGGTCAGACTAGATGGCCCGGGAGGCCCCTTCTGACTCTCTGTTTCTATGTTTCTAAGATGTCCGCAGCCCAAGCTCAACAACAACTGGCGTATGTAGGTATGCTGTCTCAGATAAAGGTCGTGTACATAACCACCAAGGCTAGTAGCCACTGATGACCTTCTCCTTCATGAATCTGTCAAATCCATTCTTAAAGCCATCCAGATTGGCAGCCATCATCACCTCCAGTGCCAGGATATTCTTCAACTTAAGTATAATCTGTCCTGAACCAGCACCAATTTTGTGGGATGACCCTGGGTTTGTATTATGGGAGAGGGAGAAAAATGTCTCCTTCTCTAATACCATGCATGATTTTAAACTCCTCTACCATGTCCCCTTCCCCCCCATACACACTCGCCTTTTTTCTAAGTATGATGAAGAATGCGACTGAAGATATATGTATAAAAATCTGAGTAATGAGCTCAGGCTCCTGAAATCAGTGATGGCAGAGATCAGGGCTTCCGCTGTAGGAGAGGTTGGAACAGCTCATTTTAGAAACTGACTTAGAAACTGACTTGGTGTTGTGGTGGTCAGCTTTATGAAAAGCTTGAGTGTGTGGCTGCTGTGAAAAGGAGAGACTCCATGTTAGCCATAATTAGGAAAGGAACTAAAATAAAACTACCCATATCATACCATGCTGATAGAAACGTATGGTGCTTAGAATACTGTGTGTAGTTTGGGTAGGCCACCCCTAAAAAAAAAAAAAGGATATTGTAGAATTGGAAAAAGTGGGTAAAGTGGGCAAAAGTAAAGGTTTTCTGGGACATTACATTAAAACTTAATTGAATGTTAATCCAAACATCCAAACTTCTCAATTTGTTGAGAAGGTTGAAATCTTTGATTCTTTTCTTGCCTTCATTACTTGTTCTCAAGGGTTTATTTTCATTTTCAGATAAATACTATTATGTATTTAGGTAGCTTGCATGACAGAACTAAAACAGAGCCCATGTGGTGTAGTAGTTAAGAACATGGGACTGGGACTCAGGGTTCTAGTCCCTGCTCAGCTATCAAGCAAAGTGGATGGCTTTGGACCAGTTACAGGCTCTCAGTTCAGTCTTCCTCACTGGATTGTTGATGTGGGGATAAGACTGAAAGGAGGAGAATGATGTAAGCCACGATGAGTTCTTTAAGAAAAACAAAAGTGGGATGTAAATCTAATGAATAAAAAAATAAAATTCAGTTTTAAAATCTTTGTATCTTTAATTTTTCCCTCAATGTTTCTGAGGGTTGCTTAATTTATAATGCAAGGCTGCTATTAGTCAGGTTCCTCATCAGGAACACTGATCACTTTATCACAATCCAAAGAGGGCAGGAGGAGGGAGAATCTAAGGTGTAGGAACCTTCATATTCCAAACTCTGCCAGGTTTGTGCCAGCAGGGCAAAAGGGAGGCAGTGCAACTGGAAGGAAAATAAGTACACCATATCTAGGGTTGTGTATGTTTCCCCAGTTTTGGGGATGTACTGAAGGTCCTCAGACTGCCCAGATCCACCATGGACTTCCTTATTCCTGCTTCTGCCACTGAAGTACTATGGGTGGAGGAACAGAGATAGTTTCCACATCAGCAAGTAGATTAGATCTCTTTTTCCATATGCAGAAATGATCTGTGCTATCCTGTGGTTCCAGCAGTCATATTAAATTGTCTTGGTGGTGTTTTAGTAAATCTAGAAAACCATTTGCTTGCATGAACTCCTTGAAGCCCTTCAATCTTTCTAAGCAGACTTCATATCTCTGCATGTCTCAGCCATGTCCATTTTGTCACCAAGAAGTTGAACACAACATACCTAGGGAAACTGCACAGTATTTTATAGGTTCTGTTATTTTGGCTGACAACTGCAGTTGCAAAATGTTTGGGGTTTGTTTTCCAGGTAAGGGTGTGAGCATATGAATTATAATCACAGTTCAAGTATTAATTCACTGGTGTATTCTTTGGCACATTCATATTCCAGAAGTGTTAGCTGCCCATATAATTTCCACATATGCTGCAGATGTAGGTATTTTGACTTCAGATATAGGTATTTTGAAACTGTTTATTATCTTTTCTGCCCATACCTAAATGAAAACACCAATTCAAATAGACAGTTCCATTTTTACACCCATCTTGCTCTGATAAGGGGTAAGCACTGGGTGGACTTCTTCTTTCAAGAATCTTGCCACCTGTTGTGCGAGAAGGGAGGAAAAAAGGCTTAGAACAATGATCTGGATCAAGTACGCATTAGCCTTAGTATATTAACTACTTTGTTTTACACAGTGCCAAATAAGCTAGAAAGGCTTGGATCAAAATGTACAGGAAGAAGAGGCAATGGGACAGAAATGAATGTGCAGATTTGTCACTGCCCAAAGTCTCACAGTTAACAGCTAAGAGGAAATGGCAATAGTACAATTCTTTCAAGTTCAAGAGATAAGCCAAAAATTTAGCTCAGACTGCTCCTGTTGAAGAATGTTTACCCAAGATTAACAATGTACTTGGCATTGTACACAAGGAATTGACTGATCCAATCTACAGAGCTCCCAAACCACATTAAACCAGTAAGACAGGATGGGACAGGCCATTTTGAATAAAAAGTCAGAAACAGTTTAGGAGAAGTAAGAAACGGGTGAAGAAAACAGCTTAACTGAGTAGGGAGGAAAGGCTGGTCCAGGTATGGCAGAAAGGGGAAAAACCAGCAACACATGTATTTATTATATTTCTATATGGCCTAATAGCCAAGCATCTCCTGTATCAAATGGATTATTAAAATGGGTGCAACAGAAGACAAAGGAGGAAATGGCCATGCCTGTTGATGTGAATTACTACCCACAGCATCCCTCACCATTGGCCAGGCTGGAAAGACACAAGTTCCTCAGCTCTGCTTTAGGACAACTAGAGTGCATAGCAACATTATAAGGTCTTCAATCTTTTTTGGCATGGGAGGGGGTTGCCTTACCTGTTGAGGTGCACGGCCAGTAAATGATGTGGGATCTAAGAGAGTTTCCAGCTGCCCATGGATAGGACTGAAATAGGGATCGGCACGAATACGTTCAATGAGATCATTATCACCCCCTTCTTGCTTCACAACAGCAGCTGCTTGTTGAGACAGTACCCGTATTTTCTCATGACAATCCTAAGAGAGAAAATACATTACTAATATATCAGGAAACAAGCTAAACGTCTGGGCGGGGGGTGCATTTCAGCAGTGGATGGAGCCAAAAGTAGATGTGCCACTCTGAAAAGCTCAGCACAATCCTATACATGTAAGTTCCACTGAATCCAGCTGAGCTCATTTGCATGTTCACAGGCCACAGAAAGAGCACATCAAGATACAAGTTACAAGCCACAATAAAAGACTGAGTTTCATTTACCTGCAGCCCTCTTGCTATCAGAAGTTATTCACCATGCCATCTGAATTAAGTAAGCATGAATACCATCCAGAAATTCGAGACACAAATAATATTCTGCGCTGCATTTTCAAATATCTGCAACCCCTTCTGTCACCCAGAAAATGTCTAAATACCAACCTCAAATCAAGTAAAGTTATTTGAGGAAAATGAAATTTATAGTCCTATTTAGAATACAGGCATAGCATACAGCAGCATAATATGATTTTTAGTGATGTGTCCTAACGGAAGCATCAACAAGTAGACTTTAGCTGTCACTAAGCATCAGCTTCAAAGCAGAATAATGAATTCCACAGTTATGCTGCTTTTTATTCCTGCTCCCAAGAGCTGTCCAGAACTAACCAGTCCTCCAGACAGTGATTCAAATAGCAAATAAGTTTAGAATTAGCACAAATGTCTGTCAAGAGCAAATGAAGGCTTCTAGAAGAATAGGAGTAGCTCTTGTTAATCTAGGCAGTTAGCTGTTTGAAATGCCTTGCTTAGCACTAGTGAATCATAAGTGCTTCGCAAATGAATTGAAGGTTATTTAGAAGCAACGAGGAAGCCAAAATATGTGGGAAAAGAACAGATTTTGCCAGCAGCCAAGAAATGAAAAATTGGGTAAGATCAAAAGCAAGGCAGTGTGGTGAAGAGAATGGGGTGTTGCCCATCTAGAAGAACCCTGCAAGCTGCGGAGAGGAGCAGGGCAAGCCACATTAAGCTGCTGGGCAGAGTTCCATCTGCTTGCCTTACAGGAAGGGAGAAATGAAGAAATCATTGTACGGAAAGCTGCCCAGAAAAAAAATGTGACAGATCTGGGAAATCTGTGACATTTAAATTTTAGGGATACAATGCCTCCTAAACACAGCAACCACATGCCAAGCTTTTGCTCCTGTTATACAACTTCCTCTCATTTTCAAAATATGGTTTAAAGCAATATAGGTTTGTGGTCCTCAAATGTCCTTTCTGCCTCAATATATGGACTATTCTCACCTGTGCAAAGATGGATCTGTTTGTTACTAATATATAAGAACATTAATGACTTCCCAGGAGGATGAACTTGCAAAAATTAAGAATTCTGCAGTTGTTCTTTACAACTTGTGGAGATTCAGATAAAAGAAATGGACTAAGAATAACAATTCCAAAATAATGATTTCATTATCTTTTTATAATCCTAATTCATGCTTTTTAGGGGCTTCTGAATAAGAGTCTGTGTTTAGGTACATACCTGGCGATTGCCTCCAGCTTTTACCATAGCCATGATAATATTTTCTGTGGACATGAAAGGCAACTCCTGTTGTATACGTCTTGCGATTACCTAAAGTAGCCATCAAGAGATAGTAAGTTTATGTTGGATTGGGCAATTCCATTTCTCTGCTACTCTTCATTACTTGGGGGAGGAACCATTATTTGGTGGTAAAACACCTGCTTTACAGGGAGACAACTGCAGGTTAGTAGCAGATCTCTGCTGCCCCAGATGCCAGAGAGCTGCTGCCAGTTTGTGTGAGCACTGCTGGGCTGGACAGACAACTGACAGTGACAAATTCTGATTTTGTAGAAGACAGCTTCCTGTGTTGCTGGACAGCATAATCTTGAACTCAAATGTACATATTTTATAGCAAATTTTTAAAGATCTTGTTTCAAAACATTCCATAATGGTGGTGGCTTAGAAGAGAACAGAAGAAACAGTAATGGTTTCCTTATGGACACAGTGTTTAAAACAGGAAGACACAGTGGATGTTTTCCTCCCACCTTCACAATGTAAAATGACACATATACTAAACAGCGAATCAAATACTGCTTCAGTTCTCAGTCTTAGCCTCATGCTTCAGGTGCGTGCTATATTTGAAATTTAATTTTTTAAAGCCTCATATGCATTTATTCATTTAAACATGCACACATATAAACATGATCAATTTAATAAGAACAGCAAAACTACTCTGGAGTTGGGTTCAGGATATTACAGGTGTGGACTAAATGGTCCATGTCCTGGTGTGTGTATGCCAAAAATACACAACAGGGGAAGGTTTTCTTTTAAAAGATTTATTCTTGAGAATAACCAGCAACCAATGAATTGTTCCAGATGGTGCACCTGAGCAGTCCTCAGTTGGCCCTATTATTCATTGATCATTAAAGGGTTACGTGTAACACAGTTAACACTTTCCAGTAAGTTACAGAAGTAAAAGTTACAATGGCGTGATCTTTCCCACTTGCATACCAAAGAAGATGCTCTGAAGGAGCAGGGAGGATGGGGTGCTATTACATAGATGAAGAGGCGGATGGGGTGGGCTTGTGTGAATTGCCCTTTGTTTGTGCTGCTGTTATCTGTCAAGTGCCAGCTAGCTTTCTCAGGACTGGTGCCTGGTTAATGTCAGCTACATTTCAAGGATGCACACAAGCTGATTTCTAGAAAAGAGCGTTTTTCTCAGGCCTGGTTATATGTCAATGATTGCATGATTTAACCAATGCAGGCTATACCTATTGATTTGTACATCACAGGTGCTAAACAACCAGCAATGTGTGCAGTTGTATATTTGCAGAACTGTTTGATTTTCTTGACTACAGGCCTAGAAAATGATTTCTTTGACTGTAACATGGTAAATTTGCTTCCAAAGCACTTGCCACCATTCAGATAATGTTATGCTTGTACATATTAAGTATACACTTTTCAGAATTGTCATGCAGCAACTATTTATCCTGCTAGCTTATTAGTTACATTAATTATTTATTTTCTGATCATTACTTTTATATAGTTGATCATTTATATTTTAAAGTATGTTGAAATTCTTTTTGTGAGGGTTTTCACATGAAAAGCAGGCTAGACTCTATTAAATAACTAGCAATAATATGTAAAATAACCCCTGGGCCCAAACTTATTTTCCTAGCTCTCCTTTTATTTAAGACTTTTCCATACTGTCATTTATTCTAGATAATCTCATGATGGTTTGTAATGATCAAAATGATGGTTGCCCCTATCCTGATGTCCACTCAGTAGCATTTATGGTCTTTTAAGCCCACCCCTATAACTACCACTACTCAGGCAACTGTAATTTAAATATGAATGGGGTTGTTTTAAAACCTTTCTACAAATCCAGTGCTGGGCATGCTAGAACACAGCAGAGTTTTGCAAATGTTTGTTCTTAGACAATTCTCTCCATGTCTTGCAAGGAACCCCTGCATGTTGCAGAGGAATATGCAAGTTTATTTAGGTTTATGCATCATTTACCTCAGATGCTGGCCATGACTGCTGGTCATCATCTAGTGGTGATGAAATCTAGTGATGCTAGATAGGGAAGGGAGGCTGACAGCCACACAGCACGGCTTCCGCAAAAACAGGTCCTGCCAGACAAACCTTGTGGAATTCTATGACAAGGTTTCGAGATGGCTAGATGGAGGGGATGCAGTCGCTGTGGTATATCTGGATTTCAGCAAGGCCTTTGACAAAGTGCCCCATGATATCCTGGTGGAGAAACTGAGGAGTTTTGGGATACACCAAAGCACTGTCCGGTGGATTAGGGCATGGTTGACTGACCGAAAGCAGAAGGTAACCATTAGTGGGGAATCTTCGGGAGGGCGGCCAGTGACAAGCAGGGTCCCCCAGGGCTCTGTCCTGGGGCTGATCCTGTTTAATCTTTTCATTAATGACATGGAAGAAGGGGTGAACAGTCTGCTGATCAGATTTGCAGACGACACTAAAACTGGAGCAGTGGCCACAACTGAGGAGCAGGTACTCCAGATCCAAAAGGATCTGGACAGACTATGGAAGTGGGCAGGAGACAACAAGATGGCGTTCAATCTGGATAAGTGCAAGGTCTTGCACTTGGGGCACAGGAATAGCTGTCATAAGTACAGGTTAGGTGACAAGTGGCTGGAGAGCAGTACTTGTGAAAGGGACCTCGGGGTGCTGGTTGACTGCAGGCTAAACATGAGTCAGCAGTGTGATGCAGTGGTCAAGAGGGCGAACGCCACCCTTGGTTGCATAGCCAGAAGTGTGGCTTCTAGATCAAGAGAGGTATTACTACCACTCTATACAACTCTGGTGCGCCCGCAACTGGAGCATTGTGCTCAGTTTTGGTCCCCTCATTACAGAAAGGATATAGCCAGGTTAGAGTCAGTGAAGCGTAGGGCCACAAGGTTGGTGGCTGGTTTGCAGGGGATGGGGTATGAGGCGAGATTGAGGGAACTGGGTCTCTTCAGCCTGGAGAAGAGGAGAATCAGAGGGGATATGTTGGCGACATACAGGTATGTGAGGGGATGTCACACGGAGATGGGTAGAGACCTGTTCTCCCCTCCAGAGGAGGGCAGGACGCGCTCCAATGGAGCAAAGCTCAGGGAGCCAAGATTCCATTTAGATGCCAGAAAGCACTTCCTGACAGTTAGGACCCTGAGGGTGTGGAATGGGCTTCCACGACAGGTTGTTGAGGCCCCATCGGTGCGGGTGTTCAAAGATAGGCTGGACATGCACATGGTGGGCATGTCGTGAGCGGAGCCGCCTGGTGCCGGAGGTCAGACTAGATGGCCCAGGAGGCCCCTTCTGACTCGCTCTGTTTCTATGTTTCTATCACTGTCATTGTTATGTAGGCTGCCCTGAGAGTCTTTGGCTAAGAGGCGTGGCATACAAGTGCAATAAATAAAATTCTATGTTAACTGGCAGTACACCCTACAGCATATCCATTACCCAATGCTTGTACACTGTAAGAGAAGACTGTTAATGGGAAACAAGCTGCCTTTTGGTAATGCTTCTCTGCCATTGCAGTAACGGAAACTCAACTGTAAGAAATCTGTGTTGAGTTTCCAAGGAACCCTACGTTTCCTCAGAATTATTAAAAAAACAGAACTGTAAAAGTGAGTTTTCACTTTTTCTTCTTACCTTGGGGTACACAACAAGACCTTCAGAGATATTTTGCAAGGTGCTGAGTATTATGTCAGCAGTGAGGAAGGCCTCAGCTAAACACACACGCCTGTAGGATAAAAATCACAAGATTATCTGGATGATGGGAAAATGCTGCAATGTTCTTATACAAATTAGTATTTTTAATAACTCAGTATCACTTAGTTTTTCCTTATTAATTTGTTTGCTATTAATATCTCCCCTTACTCTTCATATTTTTCCCAGCAGCCAGAGTTTTAAAGAATATTTTACTGGGCTGCACTCTTACAAATTTTGTTCTGCAATTTGTCAACCATTGTGAACAATGGAGTGTTCATTATCAATTTCATTTAATAACTTTCTTTTTTGGACATATGTTTCAAGCATCCTTAGACTGTAGTTTGGAATCCATAGTTTTACTTCAAAATACATTAGGTAACATGTTGAAATTGAGTTGGAAGGGTACCCAAAACAATTCCTCTGTCTATTACAGTACTTCTAATAGGTTATCATCCAGTTTCTCAGGACCCCCCCCCACCCCCCGAAAAGCTAGTTTGCCTGGAAAAGGGTTCCACTGAAATCAAGGAGACTTGGCCTATGATCTTATGTACATTTACCTGTGAGTAAGTCCTATTGCACTTAAGAGATTTAACTTCTGACTACATATGCATACAATCAATGTAGGAATAATAATTAATAAAATAATAATTATAATAATAATCTTATACAGCTATGCTTGTTCTCTATTTATATTAACTTCAGTTATAACCATTTTCATTTTAATTTCCTTTGTTATACTTTGGAATGTTTGTTCTTACCTGTTTTGCTCAGCCTATTTTTGTGTACTTTATTTCTAAATGCTGTCCAAGTAAGTGTGTTGCGGTGTGTAACACAGCATTATAGTCACATTGGTTCTTTCTTTAACTTTATTTTTTTTACTTCATATTCATAAAAACGATGAATTTACCGGTTTGCACTATCATCCAGGGTACGCTCAAACCACTGCACAGAAGCTGTCTGAAGGGGATCCAGGACCAGAACCATAAGGTGGCGAGCTAAACTGCAACAACGCTCGGAACGCATGGGATTGCGTTTATAAGCCATGGCACTTGAACCTGTACAAAGGCAGGAAAGTGGGCAACATAGGAGGGAAGAGTATGCAGAGGTAAAGTAAGGGAGTAGAAGTTTAAAAATCAGGTGTTAACATACTATTCCTTAAAATTCTCTCTCACTGAAAGAAACTACTTAACTCTTCAGAAAATAATCCTTGTTAGTATACAAGAACTTTAAATAAAAAGCACAGCTTGCACACAAAAATGTGTTGAGATTTGGTCAATATGATGAGTTGATGCGATGGGGATGAAGCGAAAGCTAGCAATGTGCAAGGAATCCATCTGGGGCTGGGAATCTGTTGGATTCCCAGAGCTTGGCAGCCCAGGCTGTAGTCTGCTTTGCAGTGTCCCGGGGTCTGAAATTCTGGCAAGTGCTCCCAGGATTTGTGGGGTGCTTTCCAGGAACGGAGCCCACACGCTGCACAAGCACGGTTTCATTTTAGCACCTGCTGCTGGGACACTGCTTACCCAGGGAAGAAGGTTGGTTGTTCAGAATGGCACCTGCTCATAGGACCTCTCTTTCACATCCAGCTGCTGGGAAGGTTGCCACTTGCACAGCTGAGAGCCTGCAAGTGTTTGTGGACTTCCTCTTGGCTCATGTTGCTTTGCAGGACGGGGCTGAGCATGAACAGAAGTTCATGGATGCTACAGGGATGGATTCTGAAAGGGTTTGTTAAAGCCTCCAAACCACTGCAACCATCTACAGCTGCACTGCTTGGATGCAGAGTGTACATGTGTGTCTATAACCATACCTTCAACAAGTGGCACCACACCTGGGGCCTTAATATCAAACTGAAATAGAAGTATATAACCTATGTGGCTGTTTAGATGCGATTTGTGTTATAAAGACAAAGGTTTGATTATCCTTGCCTCAAACACAGGGATTTCTTCTTTCTTTTCTAGGCTTTAGGCAATGTGACCAAACTATGGCTTTTAAATCTTGGCCTGAGCCACAAGGACAAAACAGTTTTCCAGGATACAAAATGGGGAAGCACTGCACTGTGCTGAAAGGGAAGAAGCATGGAAGCCCAAGTTCCTTGAACACTTATTGTCATGGCACTGAAGCATGATTTCACATTTCAAATGACCATTTCAGGGAACCCTAGCTTATTGTGCCTGAGCAGCATGCTGGTGCACACCGTCTGATCATTTTCACTTGGCTCTCCTGCAAGTGACCTTTCACTCATGGTTTCTTTGTTGTTACTTACAAACTGAGTACTCTGGCCTATTTGGGGAGAGACAAGCAATCACTTGTAAAGTGATAGCATTGTTGTTAGTCGTGAAGTCGTGTCCGACCCATCGTGACCCCATGGACAACACTCCTCCAGGCCTTCCTGTCCTCCACCATCCCCCGGAGTCCACCCAAGCTCACAGCGACTGCTTCAGTGCCTCCATCTAGCCACCTCATCCTCTGCCGTCCCCTTCTTCTTTTGCCATCTATTGTTCCCAGCATTAGGCTCTTCTCCAGGGAGTCCTTCCATCTCATTAGGTGGCCAAAGTATTTGAGTTTCATCTTCAGTATCTGGCCTTCTAAAGAGCAGTCAGGGTTGATCTCCTCTAGGACTGACCGGTATGATCACCTTGCGGTCCAAGGGACTCGCAGGAGTCTCCTCCAGCACCACAATTCAAAGGCCTCAGTTCTTTGGTGCTCAGCCTTCCTTATGGTCCAATTTTCACAGCCATACATTGCAACTGGGAAAACTATAGCCTTGACTATACGCACTTTTGTTGGCAGGGTGATGTCTCTGCTTTTTAGTATGCTGTCTAGATTTGCCATAGCTTTCCTCCCCAGGAGCAAGTGTCTTTTAATTTCTTGGCTGCAGTCCCCATTTGCAGTGATCTTGGAGCCCAGGAAAATAAAATCTGTCACTACCTCCATTTCTTCCCCATCTATTTCCCAGGAAGTGAGAGGACCGGATGCCATGATCTTAGTTTTCTTAATGTTGAGTTTCAAGCCAACTTTCGCACTCTCCTCCTTCACCCGCATCAATAGGCTCTTTAGTTCCTCTTCACTTTCTGCCATGAGAGTGGTATCATCTGCATATCTGAGGTTGTTGATATTTCTCCCAGCAATCTTAATTCCAACTGGTGATTCATCTAGCTCCACCTTTCTCATGATGTGCTCTGCATGTAAGTTAAACAGTCAGGGCGACAGTATACAGCCTTGCCGAACTCCTTTCTCATTTTTTGAACCAATCAGTGGTTCCATGTCCAGTTCTCACTGTTGCTTCTTGACCCACATATAGGTTTCTCAAGAGACAAATAAGATGGTCTGGTTTTCCCATCTCTCTAAGAACTTGCCACAATTTGTTGTGATCCACACAATCAAAGGCTTTAGCATAGTCAATGAAGCAGAAGTAGATGTTTTTCTGGAACTCCCTAGCTTTCTCCATGATCCAGCATATGTTGGCAATTTGATCTCTAGTTCCTCTCCCTCTTCGAAATCTTTTCTGTACTTCTGGTAGTTCTCGGTCCACATACTGCTGGAGCCTAGCTTGTAGGATTTTGAGCATCACTTTGCTAGCATGTGAAATGAGTGCAATGGTGTGGTAGTTTGAACATTCTTTGGCATTGCCCTTCTTTGAGATCGGAATGTAAACTGACCTTTTCCAATCCTGTGGCCACTTTTTGATAGCTTTGGAAATTTAATAATGTTCCATATAATTTCAGTGGGTGTTCTGTGTGTATTTCCTTTCCAACTAATTTCAATGTCAGTTACATACATGTAGTGGATACTATTATTTAATTTTTCATCATTTAAACCTTAAAATATGTGCAAGATCTTATAAGTGTTGCAAAAGTAAAGGCTGGGGTGATCAAAACAGGTTAAAGTGAATAAACAGAGCAAAATCCCACTTATACACCATAGCTTACCAATTTGTTCTTTCTCAAAAGGTTCTTCTATTTCCTTGAGGTTAGCCAGAAGGCGAATATCAGTACATATCTTAAAAAAAAAAAAAAAAAGCAAGAGTCAGTTCATGCAGAATTCTTAAATTACATTTGCATTCATCAGAAATTTTGGAACTGGCCTTCTTTACTAACTACTGAGAAAAAAAAGAATCTAATTTATTTTAACATTCACACATTAAGATTCTTTTGCTTTAAGATTTCCCATTAAAGGACTGACAGTGCAATTCTGTGCATATCTACTTAGAAGTAAGCCCCCTTGATGGGACTCATAAATACGTATAGGATTGTAACCACAGTTTACAAAGAATTCGTTCAATCACCTGTGATACCTCATTTATTTTAAAAGAAATGGAAAAACTTGAAAAGGAACATCCTACCAAAACATATGCATTTAGAAACATAGAAACAGAGTGAGTCAGAAGGGGTCACCTGGGCCATCTAGTCTGACCCCTGGCTCTAGCCGGCTCGACTCACGACATGCCCACCATGTGCATGTTTAGCCTGTCCTTGAACACTCTTGGCAATGGGGCGTCAACCACCTCCCGTGGAAGCACATTCCATACCCTTAGGGTCCTAATGTCAGGAAGGACTTCCTGGCATCTAAATTCAACCTTGGTTCCCTGAGCTTCACTCTGTTGAAGCGTGTCCTGCCCTCCTCTGGAGGGGAGAACAGGTGTCTACCCACCTCCATGTGACACCCCCTCACATACTGTATGTCGCCAACAGATCCCCTCTGAGTCTCCTCTTCTCCAGGCTGAAGAGACCCAGTTCCCTCAGTCTCGCCTCATACCCATCCCCTGCAAACCGGCCACCAACCTTGTGGCCCTACGCTGCACTGGATCTCATCTACTTTGAAATTATATTAAACTTTCACAGAGCTAGGGCTCCCACATCTTAATGTACAGAATTTACATAAACATTTAAAAAATCTATTTCAGACTTTTTTTCACTCAATGTGCCTTCCTTATTAGGGGAAATTTGCATGCTGGTCTTGATTTACATTGATTGGTTTTGGCTTCACTCCACCTGATGATGTCAAGTGGGTTATCCTACTGTGCCAATTTTAGAGGCAAGACCCAACCTAGTCTTCTGCTAAGGGGATCTAGCTGGGAAAAGGCACACTATGCTACCTGTACTCCATTCTCTATCTTCTGCCAGGAGGGTAGAGAGGACATTTGATGCCTAACCCACACATACAGCCTGGTACCATGGTCTCTGGTTGCCACGAAAGATATATCTGCTTTTTTGTTTGATCAGCCAGAGCAAGTGTAAGGCATTTTAACTTGCTTTTAAAATTTATTTGGGTGAATTTCTGAGTAGACTGTGTGTACTGATACTTAAAATGGATGTGTTCAGATTTTAATGTCTTCTTAAGCAAACTGCAACAGAAGTGTGCATCATCCTTTGAGCTCAGTGGACAGAAACTGGTAGCACCCAAGTCTAATTTCAGTATTTACCATGGTTCTAATTTCAGTGGTAAACCTGGAAGAATTTGATACCTGTCGAATTTGGCTCACCTAGTGACTCTGCAAGATGCTATGCATGGAATGTGCTCTCAAGAGAGGTCCGTCTGGAACTAACATAATATGCTTTCTGGCACCAGGTCAAAACATTTTTATTTTCCCGTAATTTTAATGTTTAAATATTTTAACTATGTTTTATGCTCAGTTGTGGATTATTATGGGTTTATATGTATTTATTGGGTGTTCTGTTTGTAAGTCATCCAGAGACATGCAACATAATTGGGTGGGATAAAAATACCCAGATAGATAGACAGATAAATAAATATGCTAAGAAAAGAGATAAGTTCTTGCCAACATCAGAGTGGCCCTAAAGTAGAACTGGTTATAAAAGCAAGCCTCTGACTTCTATTTTGATCCTTAAGATTTTTCCATAAATTTACTGTCATCCTTGCATCCACTTATAATTCAACATGAGATCTCCCAGACAAATCTGAGTTAAACAATGAAGAAAAAACCCTGAGATTTATGTTTCTAGATGCTGGAGTTAAGCTAAGGAGCCTTAGTTATATCAGTTTGAAAACACTCAGATGAGTGATTTATGCTCCTGTGCAATTCAGGTTAGCAATTCCTTTTTCTCAAGACACGCTTTTGCAAATGGAGGTCAAAGTACTCCTTACCTTATGTATAGATGCTCCTAGACTTGCCAGAACAGACAAGACTTCAATGTCCACTTTGCGACTGTATGTCTGTCCTGTTACAATATAAGTCCTGGTATCAAACACAAAAATGAAGTATCATGAAATTCAGCAGAGCCAAGTGAGCATGCAACAATGCATGAATATCACATATTCAGTGGTTCCTTGACCCTAAGTTTGTTTGAAGAGCAGCACTAAAATGTGAGGAAGTACACCTGCATTATGAAGCCGATGTCAGAAGCACACCTTTTCCTTAATAGGTCTCAACTGTTAGCTTCAGCAATATGAATATTATTTGCAGAGTGGATTTTGAATTGATACGCAAGATCACAGAACTGCTTGTACTAAGAACGCAGAAGGTAGTGCACATGCTTTGCATACAAAAGGTCTCAAGTTCAATTTCACACCCCTCCAAGACAGGACAGGACCATCCAGTCTCAGACCTTGAGACATACTGCTGGCCAGTATAGACACTACTGGATTGGATGGACCAAAGGCTTGACTATAAAAGCAGCTTCCTACATTCCTAAAAATGCATTGTTAGCACATCTTCAGCACTATGGAAAAGGGAGATGAGTTAGGGTTTTTGTTTTACATACCGCTTAAATCCTGCCATTGTAGTCACCAGCCTGTCCAGCTCCTCCACCTCAGGGGAAAAATAAACAGGAACCTCAGAATTGAATGACCAAAATGGGGATATGGATTGTGCTACAGAAGACATTTCCTCTGCAAACACCACTCTAAGCCCAGTGTGTTATGCTGATGTAAATGCTATCTTGCCTGATATCTTTAATTCTGCTCCCTCAAGTAACGTAATTCTTCTAGGATCCATGAACATTTTATTCTAGCTTAAACCGGAAGAAGGTTCATCTTGTTCCTTTCCCAATGTAAATCCTTTGGAATATTGTGAATGCCATTTTAAGGTCATGTTCCTTACTGTTTCTCTTGTTTTACTTTTTAGCAGCTTTTTTGGATGGCTGCTTTGACTGGATATTCATTTGAAAAGGCAGCCTATAATTAATTCTAATAAATTGATAAAATATTAAGTGGTCCCCCAAAAATTACAACTGAAAACTACTGAGGACACTTACTTTATCATGATCTCCTCCAAAGAGCTGCAAGAAGCTTGCCTGGGTGCCAGTTGTACCTTTCACACCACGAAATCTCAATTCATCTCGTACACGTTCAAAATTGTGGAGGTCTGTACAGAGATCCTGGATCCACAAGCAACATCGTTTACCCACAGTGGTTAGTTGTGCAGGCCTAAAAGTACCACAAATATACCATGTGACTCAAGAGGAATCCAGGTTTATCCATATAAACGATTTGTATTTATTGCTTTGGAAGCATTATCATAATTTATTTCAGAATTTTCATGGGAAAAGTAGTAAGGGCACAATGCTATAGAGCTTTAATAAGTCCTACAGGTCTCAGCGTATCCCAGCCAACAGACTATCAATTTTTATTATTTATGTGTTTTATTGTTGTACACCACCTTGGGAGGGGTCTCTGGATCCTGATAGGTGCCCAAGAAATATTTTAAAGAAATAAATGAATAAATAAAATAACTCTATATTACAATCTGGTATCAATGAAGTTATTTTATCAAGTCAGAATGCTGAGTTTTGAGCTTCCAAAAATGGCCTCTGTCTTTATAATCACTGATGCCTAAAAATATTTAAATAGATACATATTTTGGATTGCAATTCTAAAATATGAATTCTTTAAAAAGTATTTCCTAAAAACACTCAAACCGTACAGCATAAAACATTTTCTAAATACATATTCAACCAGAACCAATGAAATATTGATTCCAATAAGTCATTCTGCCTTATGCCTTCTGAAGCAAAGTCAGAAATATGATAGTTTGTAAGATTCTTAACACTGGAATGCTGCCAATATCCTCAGTGTAACTGGTCTATCTCACACACACACACACACAAATCAAGAAACTGTCAAAATTGTAGTAAAATCAAGAATAAGCAGCAAACTGACATGGCAGTTGTCCTTTCCAATTGATCTTCCCACAGGCTTCAGTTCTTGTTTTGTTGCTGCCCATTAGTTATGTTTTAAAGCTACCCATAAAATAAAGTAAGTAATTGGACTTATATTACTAATGAGAGACATCCTAGTCTCTGATTCCAAGCAATGGAAGATTAACATGCAATAATTAGTTAAGAGTTATGCAAATATGGGAAATTTGAGATTTTTTTCATATATTTAGTTGCTTATAGCAAAATAAGGCTGGATATGATGCCTCAAAGCAGAATTGGTGAAGAGTCTCTCAAAAATAATAGCTTAATTGCTGGTTAATTCAAATACACTTATTAAAACTATTATCTGTTTTGCTATAATACTAGCAACGATTAAAGCTCAACCTATTAAACCAAATGAGCAATTCAAGACATGAAGGCAGGGGTGGGGCAGGATTTCAATATTTTCCATGTCTGATTATGTAACAGCATCTTTATCATAGTGACAGGATCTGAACATGTGGGTAACTAAGGTGTGTAAAAAATGACTCTATTAAGAAACAGATCAATTGTTCACTGAACTGGCATATGTGGAAGTAACAGTTAGTCTAACAGACAGCAAAGAAAATATAAGGTAGTCTGTCTAGTGCAGTTGGATGTATGGCATCTAACTGAACATATTCTGCCTACAAGCATTTTAACAGCCACAAACTGCATTGATGATTTAAACATTTCAGTGAGAAAACACCCAGCATAAATATGCCAAGATAAAAGGACGCCTTTGCAACTGGAAGGTATAAGAAGTCATATAGTTCCACAGGCAGATCTCATAGCATCTCAGTCAGTTACTGACCTGAGTCACAGTCAGTTACAGTTAAGAGTCCAGTAATGGATAAAAGAGCAGGCCCTGATCTGGGTGGAGGGCAGTAGCTCTCCCAAAGCAGGCAATTTAAGCATGCAGCAACTGTAAAAATAAAAGAAATTAAATTGCTTGCTGGGTGGTGGGGGAAGGGGTGGGGACAACTGTCCCCTCTTCCCTGGATCTGGGCCTGTAAAAATGAGATAGAAACTGCAGCAGCATCCATACCATCAGGAGTAAAAATCCATGAATGACTTACTGGTAGTGAGTGAAGCCCAAGGTAGGCAAATTGGCATACTTCTCAGCAAAGTCTGCCAGGCGGCGGATCACTCTAGCAAGCTAGCAGATGTGTGCAGAAAAGATAGAAAATGAGAATGAGGGAAAACTCCAAATTATTTACATTTTATTTCATCATTCCTCCAATGAGCACCAGGCAGAATACAAACTTCTCCCTTCCAGGTACTGGAAAGATGGGGAAAAGTTGGCAGCTTCTGTGGGAGCAGCTGTCAAACTGAAGCATTACAGTACAGGATGGGGAGGAGAAAAATGAAGCTTAATCTGATCAAATTTTAAACTTGGTAAAAGACATTACGCATTGCATATGTTAATTTTAGTCTATATGAAGTTCTAAAAATTACCACTAATTTTGAATAGCATCCAATGTCTCTCAGGCTACTACTTCTGCGAAGTCAGAAATTATGTTGCAAATTGGAAAACGGAGTTCCACACTTCTACGTATGTTCTATAGGAAACAGCTGTAGCAAAGCCTTATTTTTTCCTGGGTATCTGGCTACTCTAATTGCTTTTATTTCCAATTCCATTCAAGTAGTCAATCTGGGCAAATAGTATTTGGAAACTACCATCACCTGTCCCATTGAAACAGTGCAGCTCACCTTAGGAAGAAGCAAATTGAATCCATCCCGAAGAACTATCAAGTCCTGATGAAAAGAGGAAGAAAACAGTCAGGAACAACTTTGTTCTATAGCTACATGTTTGCTATATTTTCCTTTTGGTGTAGACTGCAGCTTCCATGAACACTCACAAATGTAATTAATTATTTTTTGTACTATGTATGGGCACTGTTTGGCACTCTTAAACTTGTATGTGTGTTCCAAAGGAATTATTATTATTTTTATGCCACCAGAGGTCTGAAAGTAATAAAAAAGCAAAGGCAGGATGCTGCAGATTTCCTATTCTTCATGAATGTACACTTCATTGGGCGTTTTTTAAACCTATAATATATGCTTGTTTTTCAGATCCTTTCTGCAACTAAGTTTAGTGTTAAACTCAGATCTCACATTCCTTGCTATGAATAGGCGCATGAAGATGGCTTCCATCTTGGGAATCTTTAAGAATGTTTCCAAAGAAGAAGAAACAATATGGTATATTTCATGTAGTATCCCCCCTTTAGGAATTATTTAATACATTTGTATAGTACACTTTAACAGTATTTATAATTTCAGTGTGATGTTAACTAGTTTTATCACCACAGAAGCATCTCAACAAAACACACAGAACTCCTTAAAGCAATTAAACTGCCTGGGTGGGTAAGAATATTTTTGTCTGACTGCTGCACATAAGAAGACTATTGCTATTGCTAGATCAGACCAAGGATTCTTCTAGTCCAGCATTCTGTTCACGTAGTAGTCAACCAGCTGTGCACAGGAAGCCTACAAGCATGATAGGAGCACAATTATACCAGAGATACCCTGTGAGGCTATGATTGATTCAAAACTAGATTTAAAGTTTATAATTTTAATTTTTTATTTAAACTACTACAAAATACAACAGATTATTTTGATATTTATATATTTTTATTTTTATTTAGTTATTATTTTATATAGATTTAAAGTTTATAATGTCTGCTGTCACCACATTCCACGCCATTAAAATTACATTCAGGTCTCCAAAAAGAGAAAAAAAAAAGGTCCAGACTGTCTGAAACTAATCAGGTGTGTAAAAGATTAACAGGGTATGGGCAGAATCTAGAAGTACAACCTGGTGTAGTAGAAGGGAAGAGTGGCATAGTTTCATTGCTTTAGTAGCAGCATGTTTATTAAACGTGGACTAAAGGGAAATGGTAACATGCTTTCTTTAAAAACATGCTCAGATATTTAGACTTAGGAGCCCTAGGTCAACCTCACCCTGAAAGGAATGCTGCTTGTCCCTCCAGCTGCCAAACTGCAAATAAAAGAGGTAGAGGAGAAAGTAGCAAGTGAGAAGATAGAATTTGCAGCCAGAAGACTTTGTAGTGATAGAGATACTAGCATACAAAGAAAGTTTGCTCTTTTTGTTTCTGAAGAGAGGCATATATTCCATATATCATCTGGAAGTTCATATTTTGCATGTAATATAGTGTTCTTGATTTCTCAAGATAATAAACCCACGATCAGCTGGCACAACAAACATGACATTATTTTTTATTCAACTAGCTCCCTTGGCCAGAATTTATTTCTAGCAACACGGATGACTGAAACAGAATGTAGTAAGTTCAGCTGTCTGAGAATGAAGGAAATATAGGAGACAATATGCTTCTGTATACTGGATACTGTAGATCATGAGCAGCAGAGGGCTATTGCATTCATGTCCTAACTCTAGGCTTCCCACAAATTCTGGGTGGCCACTATATATGAACAGAATGCTGGAAGAGCTCAGTCTGACTCTTCTGGTACTCCTATAAATACATGTTTTTGATCAAAGCATAAGAGAAAAGTATTCTGCATCTGTATCCTTGTGAGATAACAGTATTAATGCTAAACTCTTGCCTTAAGCACTCATACAAAGTTAGGGCAATCCAAAAGTATTTCAGATAAATTATAAACTTGAGCACACATCCTGAGCATATAGGGAAAAAAGTCTTAGGACACAAGTGCTATGTATATTTACACAGAAAAAAGTACTTTGACTCCCATCAATCCTAGCCTGCAAGTTTGGCTAGGGAACAATGAAAACTAGGCCATTTTCTGGCTAAAATATGCACAGAATTGTGTTTTTAATTTTGGTGGGACTATTTGGGGTTTAGGTCATACCTGAGTGGCCAAGTGCTTTTCCCTAGTTTCTTCAATTTAAGCCTAAATTTTGCAACAAGAAGCTCATGATCTGAAATACTTTGGTCACCTAATAAGAGGGAAGGACTCCCTGGAGAAGAGCCTAATGCTGGGAACAATAGATGGCAAAAGGAGAAGGGGGCGGCAGAGAATGAGGTGGTTAGATGGAGTCACTGAAGCAGTTGGTGTGAGCTTAAGTGGACTCCGGGGATGGTGGAGGACAGGAAGGCCTGGAGGAATGTAGTCCATGGGGTCACGATGGGTTGGACACGACTTCACGACTAACAACAACAATTTGGGGTTTTAATCGTATTTCAGTATTGCTAAAGATACTAAATACTAATTTCAGTGTATCTTAGTGTATCATTTTCAAAACTGTTTATATTAGAGAAAAGATCATCAGAACAGAAAATAAAGTAAAATCTTTCCCAAATGAAGTAGAGCCAAATTAAAAGTTTACAATAGTGTATGAGTGTGCCTCTCTGTAATAAAAGAACAGTAAAAGAACAAAGTTAAGTACACATCATATGCATTTTTAGACAGAGAAGTCCTGCAACTTCTAGCATGCTGCATTTTCCCATCTAATCATGCACAGGAAATGACAATTTCAGTACTCAAAGCCACCTATTAGAAAAGCAATCCCAGAACATTATTTTACCGTATTATCCCCCACATAGCAGGACGTTGCTCCAAGATGAATTATTCCTGCAGCTTTTGGACAGCAGTGAGCAAATGTATGTACATGGGCCATTACATCATGACGCAAATGCTTTTCCTCTTCTGCTGCCATCTTGAAGTCTATGTTGTCTAGATTTGCTTCCATTTCCTTTATTTGTTCATCTGTGATGGGTAAGCCAAGTGACTAAGAAAAGAAAAACAATTTCTGAAGTCCGCATACACACAATCAAAGACGGCCTCAGCAAAATTTGCATACTCCTCTAGGATGTTATTCTTATGGCTCAATTGATTACCTTATGCAACATTCCAACAAGCCATCCTTTGACTACTGAACTTTCAAGGTGTAACTCAGGGATGGTCACTGGCGATCCCAGCTTGTACTTCAAAGCTTATTGATGTTTTCTTTCAAAACTTCTTTGCAATTATATTAGGAAACAAAGTATTTTGTCATTTCTCTATTAGAATTTGGTAGATGGGAAGGATCTGCCTTCCACAAGAGGAAATGACCTATGTAAGATAAAGGAATTTCACTTTTAGAACATCTCTGCACCTAATTTTCAGGGAATCTTATCCCATTCTGAAGGATCTGTCTGTAGCTTTTTCAGAGTCTGACTGCAATTACTCAATTGACTTCTTATACCTTCCTGCAAACTGAACATGGCTTGAATAAAAAACAAGCTGGAATGATGCTTATACAAAAAATCAAGGAAAACAGCATATAAATGTAATTTACTTTTGTTCATATTCATTTACTTTTCATGACCCTTAATCCCACTTAATTAGAAAGCTAACCATCTCCCATACCAGAGTGAAAGGAGACTCTATTAGTGGCCATCACCAATCTGACAGTCTTGATAAAATAAACAGCTGCATGATGTGACAGTCTGTTTCCAGCTGAAGATCAAGAACAGAATTGTAATTCTCTGGGAATATGATCATATGGATAAATATAACAGGCCTCCTTTTCACACTAGGGCATAAGATATATTACAACAGCATGTGCCACACTTTTTAAAAACATGGTTCTATGTACATGAGAGATGTCTTTGGCTTATGTCATTTGGTATAGCAATAGGGATACCATTACTGAATTCAGGAAACATGATACAGAAGCTCTAGGGTCATAACAGACCCCTGCCCATCCCCATGTCCCTTCTTGCCTTATACTCTAAGTGCCTCTAGAAATACTTTGATCAGTCTTTCTGGCAAGACAGCAGGAAGACTCCTCCCACAGTCAATACTCTTTACAACTTTTGAGTTTTCAACAACCTGTCAATTCTCTCAAGCCTTCTCAAGCTATCTTCCCTGACAAAGTTTTGGATGAAAGAAAACCTCAAGTACTAACTACTACAGCATTGAAAATTCAGCAAATGGTTACCTGACCACTTGGCCAACTTGCTTGACTCTCCAACTATACACATGTACACATTAATCCCAGCACACTATTCAACCATCCTGTTCATACATTTAATACTGCAACTGAACACACCCTCATATAATTTTGAGTCCAGCAGCACCTCCTAGCTTTGTGTGATTTGCAGAGCTTTCAGTGGCTCCTTAAGGTGAAAGTGAGAAGGAAACATGGAGCTGCACTGAAATACAAGCTCCAGGATACCCACCTGTCCTGGCCCCCTAAATTAAGATAAAACAAAGGATCCTTAAGGTGGCAGCTTCATTAAATCTGTGCTGCCCTGAAATACAGCCAAAGGCTAGGATAAATTGCAGCCATCTGGCTGAGCGTGTATTCACTCGCTCTCCCTTTGTTAAAATGTAGAGATTCTGCTCTAAAACTTTATACAGCACGACGTTTTAAATCCTACGCTATCTTGTTCCTGCACTTCATTCTGACTGCTGTACCCTGCAACCAGATTGCAATGTTGCAATTGACATCTGATTGCAAGTTGGGAATACATCTCTAAACATGATTCTGTGCAGACACTATGAGCATCTGAAGCCTCTTTCTCATCTTTTGGCACCAGGTTGAGACTGTCCTCTTTTTCCAGGCATTTAAGGGTATTTAATGGCATGATAAGCCATTTATGTCAGTTGCTTCTAACAGGTCTAATTCGTATTAAAATTGTTTTAGCTGTTAAACTGTTTTAAAACCTCATATTTTGGAAAAAATGTAAGCTGCTTTTAAGATGTTTAATCATATTTGTGGTGGTTGTTTTTATGAACTGATTTGCACCACCCACATAACTTCAGCTATTGGATAGCAGAGAAATGAAATAAATAAAATATCCACATCCATCTTGCCATTTCCAGACACAAAACATTCTGTTGGAGACAGACTGTATTTGATTAATATTCAAACTAAAACATATGGTGCTGTGTTCTGGTGTCCAGAGTGTTGAGGTCACAGTGCAGTGCTGGGCATCATATAGCTCATTGCAGCTGATTGTATGCCCATCCAGCTGCTGCTTGCTATTTGCAAAATCCCAATAAGCTAGGAAGAAAGGTGCACAGGTTGTACACTGTTGTTTTCCAGCAGAATTGCAATTTCTATATAGTGTCTAGGATTTGTTTATCAATTGATCACTTTCAGATGGTATGTGGTTAAATCCTAATCCTTATTCATCGAGACACTGCTAGCAGGATTTTGTCAAGAAAAGCAAATTTATAACCAAATCAAGAAAAATGTACCATTTAAGAAAGATTTCTGGGAAAGCAGCTAATCCTGCTAATTGTTGAAGAGGATTTAACATTTGGATCAGAAGATCAAATTGATTTTGTTTGTTCTTGATTTGTGAAATCCTCTTGTGAGGTAAAGCAGACATCAGAAAGAATGCTAGAGGACAGTGACCAGGGTCATTCCCCTCTAGGCTGATGAAGAAACTGGGTATATAAAATATCACAAGCAACTAACGAAATAGCCTAGTGTCTACTATATGGCCTACTTTCAGAAGGTTGTGTAACCAGCATGTTCAAAGCTTCTGATGATAAATGTGTTGAAATGTACATACTTACCACAGCACACTCTTTCTAATGACCTTGTAATCATTAATCAAAGGACAGGCAGAGATGGTTATACAATCATCTCACAACCTGCAAGTTTCAATGTTGACTTACCATTATCAAGCTCTCTCAAAGTTGTGTGCTTCAAATTCTGTTTTCTTAAATCTACTTCTCTTTAGAAGTAATAACATCAAATCTACTATCTCCAGTCTATGCTGGATAATATTCCAAGCCATAATTTCTATATCGCTTGTAGCCAAAGTTGGGCAGTTATTAAAAAAAAATCTTAGAAATAGGAAACACTTAAAGTATTTAAAACATTTCAGGTATTGTAGCAGAAAAAACAGACAATTGTCTCCAAATTAGGGATTTAGCTTGTCTTCTGACTAAGTAGCTACAAGAATGGGGACAATGAAAGTTAATTGCAAGCCAAGCGAAGTATGTCCAACAAAATGGGAAAAATGGTCCAGGTGTAAGAACTGGTGGGGTAAATGGAAAAAAAATACTTGTAAGTCAACATGACAGAAAACTGAAGAGTCAGCACACTTATCTCTGAAAACTTCATGGCACTAAATGTCCTGATGAAAGACCATTATAAGTAAAAGGGTCCAAAGTATATAGCATTAGGATGCATTTAAGTTTATCTCATTTCTTTAAACATTTGGTGACCAGACTAAATACATACCTGGGATTACTTAATTCATTCTCTAATAAGCAGCAGCTATTCTGTTACCTTTTTCATCACAGATACATATGCATAAATAGCCTATTCTAATTGGAAAAACTTTGTTAGATTTATAATAAGCAGCCAGCTCTTATTACCAGTTGCTGACTGTAATGTGGTTGCAATTAGAAGAGGTCATTTAAAGAGATGCAATTTCACATAAGGGTTCTGATTCAATAATAAGCAGTCACAATGTGAGTAGATGCTTATGAAAAAGTTACACTAGAACAACCCTATCAGCAGGATCCTAGGTGTCAGGAATAAAGAACACCTATTTACTAGACATGATCTGGAATTCATCATATTAAATCAAATTGCATTTCAAAGTAAATGTGAATTCATGAACATTTACAAGTTAGGTGCAATGCTTCAGCTTCCTTTTTTGTGTAAGGATGGATGTTGGTACTAAAAACTGCAGACTGATGTCCTAGAACACTGAACAGAGGGGTGGCTTTCTTGGCCCCTTCCAACTCTATTATTCTATGATTCTATGATGAAATTCCATAGCGGGACTTAAAATGTTGCAGTGTGAAATGCTCCTGTTTAGGTTTCCAGCCAGTCAGCTATGCCTTCTTGTAACATACTCCTTTCCTCCTCCCCACTTTTCTTTCCCTTTTTCAACCAACACAGCATGTCATACCCAGTGAATGCACCTTTAGTCCTTACTGGGTTATTTTTGGGGGCTCTCCTCTTTTTTGGTTTTTCCCTTTTTCAAGTTCCTCCAAGCTTGCTAATACTCCCTTCTTTTGCCTACACATCGTAAGTACTCTACAAATATATAGAGATGCCCATCCTTACTTCACCAAAGACTCAAAGACTGTTTCACAGTTAAAACAGACTTGGTCTGGGAGCTTCAGTATAAGGTGTTTTCAGCTAATAAGCCAATACAGGTAATAACCATCATGAAATGCACCATGGTTAAAAAGAAGGGGGAAAATATGGAATAGTTAAAATGGAGCAGAAAGCCAAATGAGGCAAGAAATACAAACAAATAATTTGCAGCAGGAATAAATTAAGCAATCTAACATAAAAAAAATCTATAGGAAAGCAAGTGTCGAAAAAAGGATTTCCACTTTCTTTGGGTGCTGGAAAGGTATACTAGCTGTTCTAATAACCGATGGAGGCAGACAGGATTACTACTATAATGCCCCAAAACAACGCCCAGGGCCTTATGAAGAGTAAAAACAGGTTTTAAATTACAAACTTTCATGGACTAGAGCTCTCTTCATCACGTGCATACAGTGCTGTTCTTAATTAGCAGGTACACACTGATAGAGTGAGCCAAATCAGCAGTTTCTAATTGCCATGTAGAACCAGCCTTGCCCAACCTGGTGCTCTCCAGATGTTGTAAACTACTGCTCCCGGAACTCCTATCCACTAGTAATGCTAGCCAGGCTGATGGGAACTGAAGCCCGCAACATCCAGGGGACACCAGACTGGGGAAGGCTGGTGTAGGACGAGGAATGTTGGCTGGAACTTTTCGTGCGCGCGCACGCGAGGGGTTCAGAGAGCTGAATCAGCCCAAATCCCCCCCGCCTAAGACTGCCGTAAGATCTTCAACGACGACGAATTCACCATGTAACGGGCCAATTTAACACCAACACGCACCTTTTCAGCTTGGGCCAGGTAAAGCCAGAGCCGACGCCAGGTGCCGAACTTCTTTCTGTCGCTGAAGTTGAAGGCCATTTCGGGGCTGGCATAGCGCGAGACGAGAGGTGAGCGGTAGCGTCCAAAAGCATCTTCGTCTCCAGCTGGAACCGGAGTCGCCATAGCTAGACTGAAGGCGGGCTTCTTCCCTGTAGTGGCTGGTATACGGGCGCTGTTTGTGTGCGTGAGAGACAGGGAGGGAGGGAGGGAGGGAGCAGCCGCCAAACTAATACTCTGCGCCCGGCAGCCGTAGGCGAAAGGCGAGGGACCTCCAGGAGACCACCGTAAAAAGAATGGAAAGTCCCGTCTCGACTTTGCCCAATCTCCGGCCTTTCCCCCGCCCTCCAGTGACGTCCGATTGGCCATGCCGTCTGTCATTGCGGAGCCTTAGCCGCTTGGCGGCTGCATGGCAGCCTTCGCTCCACCCACACAAGGAAAGGGTTCTCGCTCGACTCAGCGGGTCATGATCCAGCACCAGCGGGAGAGCACACGTGATACCACGACCTTTCCTCAACCCTGATGTCTTTTCAGGATTAATTCACGAGTTGGTAAAGCTGTGTCAGGGCTGTATCACTTCAGTTTGCAAGCGGGGGTATTAGGACTGAATGCCTTCACGCAAAACAATTTATTTCCCTAAAAATTAAGATACTGCAATGAAGATCTCAAGTGAAAATGGTTAAGAAAAACCACCTAATAAACAGAAATATGGCCCATCTCTACACTCGCAATGAGAAGTGGTAGAAGTTTGAATGAAATATTCGATTCTCAACCAAATAATTTACTTCAGTCATTCTTAATGCATAAAGACAGGATCATGACCTATTCTGAACAGTGGGATACTGAGTCACATGAAAACATAGGGTTGGACCCAGATGTAGTCATTCTTTGAATAGACTCATTGAAATTAGCTGGATTTAATTGTGACTGAGCTAAGGATCATTTATTTCAGTGGCTCAAACACATATGATAAAGTCTGGATGCAACCCATCCAAAGGCCCATTTTCTATGAAGTTGGTAGTTCTAACATACTCTATAATTAAGGAGGCAGGTGTACTTTTGCTATGCAAGTTCTGGAAAAGAAGTTAAAGTATAATTAAATCATGTCATAGCAAGCATGTTATCTTGCGAGAAAAGGGGAAGATTTGTATTAACCAAGATTCAAAGGAATCCCTGTCATACTAATGGAAAGTTCACACCACCTCTACCAACAACTGAAGATTGGTAGATAACAACTGTAGTGTTCTTGATATTCAGAAAATCTTAATCAAATTCTAGAGAATCGGTGTATTCTTTTGACACCAAAATGACCTAATATGGTAAATTAAGGAAATGTTGCCATTGCTTAGACTGCTTTGCATTTGCTATTGAGATGGAAGATACTAGGATATAGTAATCTTCCTCCCACTCCAGTGTGTTATCTCTAGATGTTTTGGACTCCAATTCCCCAACCAAGATGATATATGGTCAGGAATGTTGACAGTTGTAGCCCAAAACTTTTAGAGAACATGGGGTTGGGGAAGGCTGCAGTAGTGCAGCTGAACTCATCTCTCTTCACTCAAGCAACAGCCAGTATATTAGCTGTACTGTACCTACACATCCTAGGAAACAATGAAAGTAGTGTATGGGAGGGGGACCCCAAATCCTTGACATAAATTAAGCACAAGCTCTTACTTTTAGTCATAAAGACTATAGCTAAATTGTTTTACTAAGACAACACCATTGTTGTTATTAGTCACAAAGTTGGACATGGACATTCCTCCAGGCCTTCCTGTCCTCCACCATCCCCTGGAGTCCACTTAAGCTCACACTGACTGCTTCAATGACTCCATCTAGCCTCCTCATTCTCTGCCGTTCCCTTCTTCTTTTGCCGTCAATTGTTCCCAGCATTAGGCTCTTCTCCAGGGAGTCCTTCCTTCTCATTAGGTGGCCAAAGTATTTGAGTTTCATCTTCAGAATCTAGTCTTCTAAAGAGCAGTCAGGGTTGATCTCCTCTAGGACTGACTGGTTTGATCGCCTTGCGGTCCAAGGGACTAACAGGAGTCTCCTCCAGCACCACAATTCAAAGGCCTCAATTCTTTGGCGCTCAGCCTTCCTTATGGTCTAGCTTTCACACCCATACATTGCAACTGGGAAAACCATAGCCTTGACTAGGCTTTTGTTGGAAGGGTGATGTCTGTTGTCTAGTATGCTGTCTAGATTTGCCATAGCTTTCCTCCCCAGGAGCAAGTGTCTTTTAATTTCTTGGCTGCAGTCCCCATCTGTGGTGATCTTGGAGCCCAGGAAAATAAAATCTGTCACTACCTCCATTTCTTCCCATTCTATTTGCCAGGAAGTGAGAGGATTGGATGCCATGATCTTAGTTTCCTTAATGTTGAGCTTCAAGCCAACTTTTGCACTCTCCTCTTTCACCCACATCAAGAGGCTCTTTAGTTCCTCTTCACTTTCTGCCATTAGAGTGGCATTTTTGCATGCAGAAGGTATTCTTTGGCATGGTTAGTTAATAGTATCAGGTAGCAGGTGAGAGGAAAAATATGTAAGAAACTATGGGGAGTTGCTGCTACTGAGTTCACAATCCTGGGTCTATCTGGGCAAGGAGTTAGAGTTGATGTTAAGCCAGGTTCTTATTAAGACAGCCCAGTACAAGTCACGTTTGTTCTTTTTTTTAGTGCCCTGGAACAAATCTTTACATACATATTTATGTATGAGTGTGAGTGTGTGTGTGTGTGTGTGTGTATATATATATATATGTGTATGTGTGTGAGAGAGATATGGGATACGAGAGAGCACATACATTCTTCTGCTGGAATTTATTGCTTGTATTTCCACTCTTCCAAGGCATGCTGTTGCTCATGGAAATTAGCATATGAAATTAACAGTCTGCAGATGCTTGGGTTCAAAGTTAAAGTGTTTGATTGAACCCTTGGTAACTTACTGAGTTTGCTCATCACTTTGATAAAATTGCACAGATCCAACACAAATTGGATGCCACAGTTAATGTAGTTCCTTTAACAGAGGTATCCAGGACACAATCTGGTCCCATTTTGGTGGATGAGTTGATCATTAAAATCAAGGAAAGGATTCACACCTCAGTCCTGGAGGCTGTGAATGCCTCCCTGAAGGAAATAATCCTAGCTCCTTTAAGAAGGCTGTGATCAGGCCATTTTCTAAAAAGATGGATTTGAACCCAGATGTGAATTATGGACCAGTTGCTAATATCCCCTTCCTTTATGCAGGTGGTGGCCAAGCAGCTTCAAGCACTCTTGGATGAAAAGATTAGATCAATTTCAATCAGGTTTCAGGCCTGGTTTTGGTATAGAAACTGCCAGGGGAGTGCAACCCTGTTGATTCTCCTGGATCTCTCAGTGGCTTTTGATACCATCAACCATGGTATCTCTCTGGATAGGCTTGTGAGGCTGGGAACTGGAGGCACAGCTTTGCAGTGGTTCTGCTATTTCCTGTCTGGCTGATTTCAGAATGTGGTGCTGGAGGACTGGTGCTTTGCACCATGGCAGTTATGCCAAGGAGTACCTCAGGGCTCTATTTTATACCCCATGCTCTTCAACATCTACATGAAATAATGGAAGAGGTCATCCAGAGGTATGAAGTATCACCAATATTCAGATAACATTCTGATTTACCTCTCTTTTTCATCAACAAGCAGTGACTGTTCTGAATTGGTACCTGGGCCTGGTACTGGACTGGATGAGAGCCAATAAGCTGAGAATCAGTCCAGACAAAATGGAGGAACTGTTGGTAGGTGGTTCAATCTGTCCAGTTGGGAAATATCAAACCTGTCCTGGATAGGCATGCATTCCCCCTAAAGGACAGGGTTTGTATTCTTGGGGTGCTCCTAAGTCCCGAATTATTACTGGAATCACAGGTGGACTCAGTGACTGGGAGCACCTTTTATCAGCTGAGGCGACTTTACCAGCTACAACCCTATCTGGACAGGCAGAGCCCAGCAACAGTGATCCATGCTCTGGTAACCTTTCATTTGAACTATTGTAACAGGGTTGCCTTTGAAAACAGTCCAGAGACTTGAATTGGTATAGCCCAGGCACTATTCAAAGTGCCAACATTAACATTTAAAGTCCTAAACAATGTATGGCCAGACTATCTGAAGGGATGCCTCCATCCAAATATGCCTGCTCAAACACTGAGATCAGCAGCAGAGGTCCTTCTCAGACGGCCTGCTCCAAATGAAGCAAGGAGAGGGGTCTTGGTGGTGGCACCCCATTTGTGGAATCGGCTCCCCAAAGAGGTGCACCAGGAACTCACTCTGTTCCTTTTGATGCCAGGTGAAAACATTTTTATTTACCCAATATTTTAGCAGTTAGATTTTATATTCATTTATACAATATTCACTTTACCTCTGAGATTTAGCTGTGATGGTGTTGGTGGGATTCTGTACTATGCTTTATGGTGTTACAGTATTAATAGGATTATTTTTATTAGTATGTTTTATATTAAGATACTTCTTTGTAAACCACACCCAGGGAGCTTTTGAGCTGATGGGTGGTGAAGAAATGTAAATGAATAAATGTTAAGACTCCCTTAATGTAAAAGAACAATGGTTTTTCAATAAGATAATGTAGTACAGTGACTAATCCCTGAATATGGGTGAACCACATCAGTTTCTGACACAAATAGCATATCTGTACAAACCCCTTCAGGGCCGAACAAAATGTGGCAATGGAGATGCATATTTGTTTTTACTCTCCCCTCTCCTCAAATATATTGGGACAATATGGTCTGCAGAGCTGTGTGTGCATGCACACATGTCCATGTGCAATTCTTCCTTCCATGCCATATTCTCAGTTAAATCTCCCTTTCAAATCTATTTTTATCAGTATGAAAAAATGTAAGTCTGTGCAAGTACAGTTTAACCTCTCAAATATATTTGCATTTATGATTTTACTTGTTCTTCTGCACTGTAATATAATATAAACCATTATGTACTTATAAAACTAGAACTTTGTCTTCCTGAGAAAGCTTATTTGTTCATCTGCAAGTGCAACTTGAAGCACAATCCATGCAATACAATCCAGGACATTGAAATTATTTGTGACTGAGAAGACACTCAAGGAAGAAGGTAAAACCATCTGTATGAGGTGCTACAAAGAATGTGAATTGAATATGTCCTGCAGCCGTGACACAGAGCCCAGAAGGATTACATTCCAGTAAGTGTTATTTAGACTTAATAAGTAAAATAAATTGTCAAGGAGCCACCAAATTAAATGCTTAGCAGCCAAACACATTTATTAGTCTCTTTTTTCCAGGAACCCAAAAATATTTTGTAGTTATAATGTAAGCAACTGAGTTGCACATAATACAATCATATTTAAAAAAAATAAAATAAAAATAAAATAAAAACAAAAGCTGTTTAAAAGCAAAACAAAACAAAAACCCTTCAGAAAACGTAATATATGTATTACACCATCTCTCAATTTCAATGAAATGACGACGACTTAATTCCTTATTACTCTCAACTTGTCACACTCCAATAAAACATCACCCTTTTGTTGGTTTGAAATCCAGCATGAGGAATACAGTACCTGCTATGGCAAAATACACATAAATGCAACATTTCAGCTTATTTGTACATTAGTAGAGTTTAAACATTTTATTGTCTTTTTAAGTGAACCAGTGATTTTAAGTACCACTATACTAAAATAAAAATAGAGAAGAGAGGGAAAAGGGGAGGGCAGCATGCCATGCAAGAGCACAATGTGCTGAGTTTCTGTGTCCATGTGAACTCCTAGGATAAAAAGTAAACTGAAATTAAGGTTATACTGAGGGGAAATTAAGAGTAAACTCTAGTATGAAGACGTATTGTGCCTTTTCCTATTTTCCACTGTCCCGCACAGCTTGGATGCCCAACAGACAAATGGAGATGGGTATGTTACTTCAAGTATAAGGAAAAATACTAATAGGTATCTTTGCAAAGAGCCTCAATACAAGTATCCACTATTATACCTGCGTGATGAAGGGACAGTGTTTTTAGGCAATACCATTTCAGCTGTACCTTCGTATTAGCTATTTATGTGCAAAGTAGAAAAGCTGCCTTTTCTAATCCAGATGTTTTGGACATACAGGACTGTTTGCTGTACAAATAAGGCTAGATGGAGTTAACTTCTTTCGTTTCCTGTTAAGACATTTTGCACAACATGGCTTGCTCACCAGTAATGAAGCAAAATTCACAAAGTTGGATATCCACCATTGGTCAGTTTCCTGATCAGTTCTTTGTAAACATAGCCCCACAGGAGCTCTAAATTAAAGCAGCATGTCAAGTCTCTCAATAGTGGAAGCTAAAGTACTTCTTAACTCTTATCCCACTGCTTTCCTTTACCCTCCCACCAGAAAATATTGTTGCTGTTTTCTACTTTAAAAAATTAAGTATTTTCCAAAGCAAACAGTGCATAATTATTAGCAGAGCAAAGCTGTTGTGGTTGTGTTAGGATATTTGCACTTCATTATTTCCATGCTGGTGGAAGGTGGAATCTAGTGTGAGCATACAAAAGCATAGATCCTGTGGATAGACCCCACAACATTCTTAATTTGATCTCTGTAGAATTATTAATCATCTAACAGTTGGGGAAAGAGTTGCTTCTGGGAGAATAAAAAACAGAAAAGAATGGGAGAGTGCCTAATATGGAGATTACAAATAGAGAATGGAACTACATCTTAGGTTTTCCAAGATCCAAATCCAAAATCCTGGGCTCAATATGCACATCCCTGAGATGCATGTCAAAGATTGAATAGAAAAAAGTGACACTATGACCAGAAAATGGAGAAAGTAGCAAAGGCTCCCTGACATCTAGGGGATTTATTCTAAACCTCTTCTTCCACCCCACCTCCCAAATTTTTTTGGAAGGCTGTAAGGCATATTCACAAGCAGCTTCTATTAACTAACATCCTCTACTGGCATATAATGGCTTGTGCGAAACTGGGAATGAGGCAGCATATATTTATCAATCAGGCAAGGAAGCTGGGATAGTGTCCCTCTATTTAATCAAAGTACTGGAGAATTCTTGCCATTTTACAGCCCTCATTCAAACTGTACAGTGACACTTTGCGATGGTGGCAGGAAGATATGCTCTTCTACTGTAGGATGAATCTTAACTAAAAGCCCACATCTAAATAAAAGTGGAGGAAATAAGACACACAAGAGATGGGAAATCTTACATACTTAAAAGAAAGTGTACTTTCTTTAAAATGTACCTGTTAAAGATGCTATCAAAAGAAGGAAGGAGATAATAAAGCAGTGCGAATGGTTCAGCTCTCTAACTTCTTCCTAATAGTTAAAAGTAATTTAGAGTATCTGATGGCTTAAATAGAGATTCCTCTCCCATTCTCTATATAACAGTATGGGAAAGGAGGTCTCCTGCTAGGTATACCTCCATATAATAATACTTATAAAAAGTACTTTTTCTTTGAAGCACTTTGCAAAATCCTTTAATCAATCCTCACAAAACCCCTGTGAGGTAGGAAAGTATTATTATCCCCATTTTGCAGATGGGGAAACTGAGGCAAAGGTTAAATTACTCTTGCCCAAGGCTAAAGGAGGGAAGAGTAAAGGCCAGGATTAGGAGTTTCAGCTTCTCGAAACAGTCTTCAAACCACCAGGGAAAGTTAAAGAGTATCACCTCCTTAAGTATGAGAGAGAATATAAGTATTCCAAAAGGCTGGTTATAGTAAAAGGTAAATATGCACCACGAGGTATTTTGTGACAAAGAGCTGGAACCTTTTTTTCTTTTTAAAAAGGCATCTACCAGAGTAGAATCCTGATAAGATCGTATCAAGCAAGGCAAGTATGCATGTGAAAATGAGTGATCAAGTCTCTTATTCATTACAGTACTGTGAACACCAACAAAATTGCTCCATGAAAAACACTGACTTACAGGTAGGAGAATATCTTAGTTATGATACTGCATTCCAACATAATGCCACAGTGAACCAAGGCAGACACCATAGTTCACAACACCCCAAAGGAGACAATCAAGGCAACACACCTTCATTAACATGGGAAGCAGCCTCTACATTTTGGGAGGTAAGCATGTGAAATGTGTTGCCTTTTACAGCAACTTCCTGCCATTAAAATGATAGACAGACCTACAAGGCCTTTAATATTAATTTCCTTTTAGCATTATTACTATCATTCACTTCCATTTTAATAGTGATAGCATTACCTGGACAAATCACAGATGATCACTACCATGGTTAGTCTTCCTTGATCAGTTCAGATCAGCATTAGAAGACAGATAATTTACTAATGCCAGAACAGTATATAATCTACAGCAATTCCTGGTTGGTATTGCTATTCAAGTTGCATCTGTGATGGGAATTTTTAAAAAATTAATATAAAAGTTTCAGAAATGCAAGAGGGGAGAAGCGATATGGTAACTCCCCTGAGGAATAAGGACATTTGTAATGAAGAATAAGCAGTAGAGTAACCCTTAAGGACAGTGCTTGATGTGCCATTTCCTGAGGTTGAAAAGAGGATGGAGATGTGGTGGTGCTAACTTCTCTTCTTGGGAAAAACAGGGGTGTTTCATGTCATGCTGCTGATTCTGATCTAACACTGCATGGCAAGAATGCATAGTCCTGTGGAACAGGAAGAAGTTACATATTTCTGAAGCCAATTTCTAACACACACACTCCAAAAATATTTGCCTCACAATCAAAGTAGTCCTCCCATGATGACATCAACCTCTTCCATTTTATATGGATGTGTGAATTCACTGGACACAGAAACAGTTTCAAAAGTTTAGCAGGGCTCTCTTTTCCTCCCCCGAACCATCTCTTGCTGAATGCATAGTTTACAATTCACTTACAAGATAAAGAAGCAATGCTGACCACATATGGGACCTTTTTTTTGTTTGAAAAAGAAATAACCTCTTCTTAAAGTTCAGTATCAAAATTCACATTTGCATAATAATACATTTCAAGGCCATTAGAGAGGAATGAGAGCGAAGCAAAGAAAGCTGCTGCATCTCTCCTACTTCTGTCTTCCTGAATGGAACCGAAGAGAGCCTGCTACAGCTTTCATTTGGGAAGGGAGCTGAGAGGTGCTACAGCAGCTCTTAATTTTGTATACCTTGCTTTTGAGGTGGGGAGAAGAAGAGGTGGAATATATATGAAAGAACAAATAAAGAGAGACACTGCAGATTCCCATGTTAAGGTACAAACAGCTTCAAAGAAACAATTACTTTAGATTTTTTTAAAAAAAAACTAACACAACACTTCTTTCTCACCTTTTCAAAAACATCTTATTTTCTTGTGTAATACCCTGTTCATTTAAATGGCAACATTAAGTGTGCTAGAAGTTATAGGGTAGATTTTTTTCTTCTATCATCAGGACACTGACAGAGAGGGCAAAAGTGTGCCTACACCAATGACTGGCAGAAGCTACAAAATACCTTCTTTTCTACATGCATAAATGTGTCTCAAACATCACTGCGTTTCAGTATTCCAGTGCTTAAAAAAAAGGTTAAAGCAAGCCACATACACAAATGTAGTAGATACATAATACAGGTACAAATTCAACCAGCAACTGAGAGCTAGCCTAAATAAAGTCAACTTATGTGAAATAAAACCCATCCACACCTGGATGCATCTGCCACACATGACTGCATTATGTGTAGCTTAGAGACCAGCCGCAAAAGACACTGTTTGTCAAAAGGTACCAGCAGGCTGGAATCTTTGCATTTGACCTTTAGAGAGAATAAACTGACCATCATTTCCCCCGTCAAGCCCAAGTACTCTCCTTGAACTGACAGTCACATACTCACAAAGGCACATTCAGAGATACCACATTTAACTTACTGCTTGGTTAGAACTAAATCAACAAACAAAAACCCAAAAAACCCACAAGGGAATGTTAAGCGCTTATATCCCAGATCCCATACTTACTGACCCATCAAGAAGCATCACAATGTATCACTTCGTGAGACCCTACTCTACCTTCAGAAGGTACATATTTCTTTAAGAAGTTAACACCTCTTTTTTGCATAAATGATTTTTTTTTTCATTTTTGGCTTATACAATTTGGAATACAACACACCCTCACTATAAAGCTCTGTTGTAAGGCTACTCCCTAAAGTAAGGCTGCTCTACCTTGGCTCCCTTTTATTTCCTTGATTCCCCTCCCGCACAAACTGCAAAGCACTCAGCACTTTATAGAAAAGGAAGGTGAGCCAGTCTGGCTGGGATAAGGGAGGAGAAGAAAAGCACTTGATACTCACAACCATGCCACAAAAAGTATTATCCAGCAAGCTAAGCAATCTTTATAAAGAGAACTCGGCTAAAAGTTGCATTTTCCTTAACAGAAAACATCCAATATTTTTTTCAGGTTAAAACATGGTAAGAGATGAGGAATTTCGTTCTTTGAATGCATTGACTAATACCTAAGATGAGGCACTAAGTGCTTAAAAACACTTCTTGATCAACTTTGCCCATCTTTATTGTTTATCTATGGGACATCTTCCCCCATCCCTATCTTTTTCTATTCCACACACAGCCAATAATGTGTCAAAAATTATCCACAGGTTGCCTAGCACAAAGCTTTACTTTCAATGACCTGGAGTGCACTGGTTTGTATTAAAATAAATGGTTGGTGGGCTCAAATAAAACACATCCCAACTCTATGGATAAAAAATAAAAAAGTATAAAGGATATGACTTTGACTGTTACTACTACCAAATATATGAAGAGGAAATTGGCTTTTAGTTGAGGTTGATTCTTTTGATCCTTCTATGGCCCATGTCTTTTATGAGATTTGTAAATATATGCCATACTGTACAAACAATCTCAAGAAGCAAGCATGTTGACACTGTTACATAAATCAGAGATTTGGTTATGGCCACTGACTCCATTAAAACATTCTCCCAGCCATGTGGGAGCTGTTTTATCTGTCAGAGGACCTTAGCTAGCTGGGAACTGTCCCTAAACCATGAACCATGTGGTCAAAGTGGATCATATGGGGCTTTCCCATAGAAACAGGACCCATACTTGGCTAGGAGAACATTTGAAGGGCACGTGGTCTAACATTTTAGGGGACCTGCCATTCAAAAAACCTGATTAGAACTTTCCCTCCTTTTCTAGTATGGGAGGGGAAATAGTCATTCTAACTGACTACTGCTTATTTACGTTTTAACAATGTTTTAAAACAGAAGTTCTAACCTTTAATAGAAAATCTTCACTCACTCCCTTATGAGCACTACAAAACTTTGTACAAGGCTGCATGTTCAAAACAGATTAACAATTAATTTATGACCAAATTGTATGGATCAGACTGAAGGGTACTGTATTTTTGCAATACTTCACCAGAGAAGGTTTAGGTCTTTGAGATGGATTGCTACAGTAGGAAATTCTGCAAAACATTCCTGGAGAAAGATTAGACAACAATCTTAGGACTCTGTTGCCTAAACCTTATATACAGCAGCTGCAACGGTAAGGTTTAATATACTATCAAGCCACACATCTACATGACTGCCCATATCATTAATATGGAGAATAATCAGCAGGGATATGAACAGCTATTTTGGGGAGGGGGAGATTAGGGAACCCAGTATTATAGATTCTATACATAGTCCTTCAGCTAATGAGATGCAAATCCGTACATGTTGCTGAGAGCATGTACTGATTTTAGCATGCATAATTTTAACTGCATTTGGGGGAAGCATTTCTATTGTATCCAGAATATTTTTGTCATTGTAAATGTATAATTAAGGTAAGAATTAAGAAAAAGCTACATGGAACCTTTTGAAGGGAGACCAGAGTCTCTTAGTCACCTAAGGTTATAAAAATAAGGGTACACGATTTGTAAACTACTGTTCATATAGCCAATAAAAGGTATAAATAGAAGAGACAAAGTAACATTCAACAAGGCAGAGTGGAGCACAGAATAAAGAGAAGCCTGGCTTGAGGAAGAGTCAATAGTTCTTGCATTTGCCAGTTCAGGGACCTGCAACTGAAATTAATCTGGAAATGCCTTCCTGTTTACATTCACTTAAGCTATCAGCAGTAAGTTGAAGAAAAATTATTCCAATTTATGGTAACAAAAGGCTTTTAATCTTTGATGTGGCTACCAAGATGGACAGCTATCTTTCAAAACAAGTGGCAGAAGAGAAACATGTTTTCAAGTTTCTCTTGATAAAAAGAAGCTAAGCACTAAGAGAAAGCTCACAGTACCCAGTTACATAAATGTTCTGGGAAAGGCTACAACTTTTACCAATGAGTTTGCCATTTTATGTAGGTTTCTGGAAATAGGGTCATAGTATTATCCTAGGACGGCTCTCATAATAAGGCAAAAGAGGAAGACCAAATCCATTTAAATCATATTTTGAACCTGACAATATATATGTCCAATCTAGGCTCTATTTTAAACAGGGTGAGGAAAAATAGAATGATTGAGAAATTAAAAGTTGACTTAAGTTGGGCACATGCATTTACAATTATAAGACTAAAACATATTACACAAGTCTTGCTGTAAGCAAGACTTTTTAGGAGAAAAGGAATAATCTGACATGGTGCTTCAAGCTGTGAAGGGTATATATGGGCAATTCTAAGGTCTCTAACACCCCATCCTATTCTCTCCTTTTTTTGTGGAACACATATGAAGATGTGGGAATACCATCCCCACAAAACAGCTTTTAAAAACTTTTTTCCTGTCCACTGTCATTTTCAGATTCCTTCTTTAAAGTAGAAGCTATATTAAGCTACTTGCTACAAACATTATTTGCTACCTTATGCATATTTTGATTTCTCATATGGATCAGCCAAGCTAGTGCCAGTCTGTCCTTTTGGGAGAAAAGGGTTCTTGAGTATAGTTTGGTGCTTTCAATTCTCAAAATGATCACTTTCACAGGCCAGATAGAACCTGTCAGATTCAAAACACAAACAGCAACTGGAAGCCTATATTGCTATGGCTGAAAAAGGAACAACTAAATATTTCCAACATTCAGAAATGAAAGGGTGCTAGGATATTATTTTAGCTGACTTTTTAAAAGAAATGCGACATCTTCAGTATGCATAGGTTGAAATGCTGAGAGGTAATGGATAAGTCTACTCTTTTCAGCAGTTGTCAGCCAAAGTTCTTATCAAGAAACAAGCTTATGATATTCTTTAATTTTTGAAAAACTAAATAGTTTTATTCTGGGAGCCTGTCAGCCAGTAAGTCAAGGTTGTTCACAAAGCATTCAGGTAAAAAGCTTCCTTTCAAAAAAATAAAAAGAATCTTTTCAGTAGCTGATCACACAAAGTATTCAGTTGAGAGAAACAACACAACATACAGCTACAGATGCCAACTGATGCCACAGAACATTAAGCATTATTTCACACTTTTCTATTTCCCTACACTGAGATAGTAATAATAAAACCATGAGTGCAGTAATGTGTGTAATATGTGTGTTTTCCCCATTCAGTTATCAGCTTACCAAACAGGTAACTGGTGGTAGTTGTGGTGGGGGCCTGTACCACTCTTCACACATTCTGGCTATTTTACTATATGAAGAGTATCTCAAAACAAGAAAACAGTAATGCATGAGATTGCCTTAGGTTTTCCAAAGAATACTTGGACATGTACACTTGCACTTTATATGTAACTCTTTGCAAAACAGGCCTTTGAGGCTTTTTATATGCATGCTCAGAGCAATTCTTTCAAATTAGAAAGACGAATTTATTAATGTCCTTGGGAGTGACTGGACTGCATATGTCCTTTTGCAGGATGCATGGTGTATTACAAAGGCACTAAAGCGGTTTGTGATTCCATTCTATCTAAAAAGCTTCAAGCAGATTAAGTCCTTCTCTCTGTGTGTTGGAAGTTAGGAGCTAACCATCTGAGAACAGAGTTTCAGTAACCGATTCTCAAAGATGGAAGTCCTGATGTCTGGCAGCAACAGCTAATGTATCTTATCTCCCTCCCCAACCCCGCAAAACTTCTAATTTACACATCTCTGGCTGAGCAATGAAGAAAAGCAAACATCAACATCTTCAAAATGATGATTAAAATCAACCAAGACAATTTTGCTTCAATGTACACTTCACTGGATTTTTCCATAGTCATTCCTTTTTCTCATTTGCTGTTTTAAAATGAATACAAGTTAAAACTGCTCCATTACTGGAGCACAATAAAGATATCGCCTTTCTGAAGCACTCTGTCAATTTAAAAGCAGTTTCAAGAAGCACCATCCAATAATCTGAACAATTCCTTTTAGCTGTGGTTGACTTACTGAGTCTAACCAAATGCATTTTATGTATTTTTAATTATTTTTTCTTTTTCTTTTTTTTTTTTAAAAAAAGGTGCTTGGAGGAAGATTAAGTTCACTGTGAAATGATCAGTTTCATTCATACACAACCTTCTCCCACATTCAACTGCACACACACCACCACTTGAGACTAAGCTCTACATGTATAAATCTTCTCACAACTTGGACTTTTAAGAATATATTGATTTTTGTTGCTGCTGTTGAGATTTCTTTTATAATCATTTTGTACTTTTAAAAAATTTTGATCCCCAGTTCTAACAATTGGAGTTTGTATTTGCTAGGTTTTATTTTTCAATTTTTTTTTTTGCTTTTGTAAAGAGAAACAAAACTTTTAAATTTTTTGAAGATTCAGGAACTTGTAAAAGTTTATGAAAGAAACAGCCATCTATCTAGGATAAGGTAAAGGTTAAATAAACCATCTTCAAAAACTGGCTTCCTACCCTAGAATTCCTGAGAATGCTTGCAAATTTAAAGCAGGAAAATAAATGTTAAACACAAAAACACTGTTAAATGCTCCCAGAGTTAGTCTTCATCTCATATATATATATGTGTGTGTATATATATATATGCGCACACGCACTTTTTGGTCTTTTTTATAACTTTTAATTTTTCCCTTTAAGCTTGTGATGGAAGAACATTTTAGCTTTTCATTTTTTAAAAATATTTCATATCCCTCATTATGTCTTGTAAACAAGAGGGGCTCTAGCACCCGGCTTTCACCGTAGTATCTTAACGAACTCAAGAAATCCAAAGTGCAGGCAAAGGGACCATAGGTCAGTTTGGGAGAGAGTGGTAACACAGTAGTGAATCAGCTTGCGTGTCAACTCACATATTAAAACACTCAGCTGTTTCCTGGGACATGAGGTGCTGCATTCTGATGTTCTCCCAGCTCAGGGCGTTTTCTATACTTTATCCTGCATTTTTCAAAATTGAGGCCCCAAAGACAAATACACCTGTTTAAAGAACAGGCATGTCTAACGGTTGAAATGGAAACAGAACTGGCAGGAATCCATGGGGGGGGGGGGGACAGGACATTTTGCTTCAATATGAGATCGAATGTGAGGAAAAGAAAAAAAAAAAAGGAAACACTTAAAAGGTCCACATATGCTGCAGTTTAAATGAACAGTATCTGCCTCTATTTACTGCCAAACTTCACATCAAAACAATAGGCAGATATAAATGCAGCATTCCCCTTACAAGTCCTCTCAGTGTGATATTGGGTTCATGTACAGAATTCACAAATTCCTCCCTCTTGACATAAATGTAAAGATTTTTAACTTTTGTGATCAATACTTTTAAGTCATATACCAGGTATCATGGTATTTTTTAGTGAAACTGTTGAAGGAGAACAACACTTCTATTATGATCCCATACAATATGACCTGCTACTTCCAAGTGCCAGGGTATGTAGATAATTGCTGGTACAGAATATTGCAGCACTTTGTTATTCAGTAAAATGTACAGTGAGTGAAAAGCCAGAGCTAAGTTCTAACACTTCAAAGAAGAATGCCTCCATCTCCCTCCTGGTTTGTATCCTCTTCTGCCCACCTTCAAAACTGCTTTGTGTAAAGGCAATGTTTGCTACAGCTTTCTTCACAACAAACAATTCTGTTCCCAGTGCACACACTGGCTCTCTTTTGAATTAATGACAGGTCTCCCCTATCCTGCCCAGAGTACTACTATACTGTTGTTAAAACAAAACAGAAAACAATACAACATACAACCTTTCTTTAAATACCAACAATAAAAAGCAACAGTACAGGGAAAAGTAAAAATAATAAAGGTGCAATACTTTATAAACAAAAGAAGTATTTGCTAGTTATATGCCTGCCTAAGCAAAACTTAAGCAAGACATACACAGGAAAATACACAGAGAAAAAACTGCTCAAAGTACACACTGGTTTAAGAACATTCGTAAGTAAACGTTTTTGTCAGTGATGGTCTGGTGCTGTAATACACCTAGGCCTGGCACAGGTAATGCTCACCATGGAGAAAAGGAGAACAGAAGTTGCTGCATGTGCTTTCTCAGTAAGAGACAGGCCAGCAAACTACTGACATTTTAGTTTTGTCACAGGGAGCAGATCACTTAAGAAAATACAGTTCAGCCTGATGTTTTGGTGGATTTTTGGAAAAGAATCTTCATGTAAAGACTTGAGAAACAGATACAAGACTCCATTCTTAAGGACTGCAGAAGCTTCAACCATAAGATAGGTCTTTGTCACAAAGATATGTGATGCCCTTTTTCTCTGGTTTCCTTGGAAAGTGAAAGGCCTTGTCATAAAAAAATAAGCTTCAGTTTACTCAAAATGTCTCATTAGAGACAAATATACTTCTAGACAAAACAGAATCCCACCCCCAACCCCTAAACTCCCACACTGGCACCCATCTCACCAAATCCTTAGGATATGGCAGTGTTTTGCTCTATGACAGGGTCAGAACAAGATTTGTACTGCACTGACCCTGTTAAAATAAAATACCACCGACAGATTTTAATACAGGTCAATTTGATTTTGCATCAGTCACAGGCACCATCATTATTCCATTAAAGAGTCTAGCCAAATAGGTTGCTGACCAACAGCAATGCAGCTTTCCAAGACAAAAATGCACACATGCGCGCACACATGCACAATCACACACACATACATACTCAGAAACATACACATGGGCAGTTACATGTGCCAGAACAAACTGGTATATATCAACCAGCCAATCACAAAGTGTTTTTTTTTCCTTTTTTGTTATTTAAAGTGAGGCTCCGTCAAGTTTGTCCCTCCCACCCCCCAATTCTTTTGAACCCCACCCCATCCCAACATAGTAGACCTAAGGACGGAAACACACCCAGTGCAAACAAAGTTAAAAAGCTATTTTTCAGTATATATGTTTCTTAGCAACAACTTCCGTATAACATGAAAAAGTGAAAAACTAGAAACTAATTTTTTTAATTTTTTGTGTTTAGATTTAAATGGTATGTGTACTTGCTTCACATTGTCTTTCTAAGTTGGCGTTCATGATTCAAGTATTTCAAGAGTGATATGTTCTCTTTTTGGATTCATATTCCAAACGAAAAAACTGAAGTTATAAGGGAGGCAACTATGTGCTCAGACAGTCCTGTCAATGACCCACCTTTTTTCTCTCTCTCCATTTTCTTTTTTCCTTTTAAAATGTATTTATTGCAAGTTGAAAAAAAAGAAAAGGTCAAGTTAGTGCTGCTGCTGTTCCAAAAAAGGTCACGAGGTCAGAGTTGAAAGTTTTAAGTTCAGATTGAATCCGACCCTCCGCCTAGAAGGTCTCCAGGTAGTAAGGGAGCAGGGCTTCCCATCCTGTGGGGATCTTCTACACTTTGAACCCCCCATAAGCTTGAAGAATAATTGGGAGGGCCCCATAATGAAGCACCAGCAAGGTCACCCCCACTGCTGCTGCCACCACCGCTGCTCCACTGCCCAAGCCCTGTTGACCCACCAAAAAGATTCAAAGCAGGTCCAACTGGATCTGTCTGATTCTGTCCTGTCTCTAGAGATTGCCAGCCTGCTGCAGGTGCGCTGGGTGTTGCTGCAGGTGTAGGAGGCTGAGCTTGTGCCAGAAAACGACTAACCTCCTCATCTGTGGCAAACTCAGCCAGGATGGTAGTGTTTCCCAAAACGCACCTACAAAGGAAGTGGGAGGGGGGAGGAGGAAGAGAAACACATTCACATTATCATCATCATCAACAAATCACAATACCTGAACAAAACTCAGTTTTGAACATATTATGACAGGAAAAACTATGTAAATTAAGAGGGAAAATCAGTTTGCATGGTAGAAGAAGTGTTTACATATTTCCTCTATCTTCCTTTTTATTATTTTCTAGAAGCCCCTGCTTCCTTTAGAAGGGGAAATGGTTTGCTTGGTTAGATTATTTTGGTAGATTTTATTTTAGAAACTGGCAGGCCAAGTACGCTATTTGAAAATAGGAATGTTGTAAGCATTCTTAATGTGTCACCCACATTTGATCAAATGCCCACATGAACAAGGTGTCAGGTGAACAAGACCAGGCTTATATCTGACACTCACCTTACAAATGTGAATACCTGTTGCTTCCCCCACCCCTGTGGGCCCACAAATCTTACCTTGGGTAGGAGAAGAGGGCAATGGCAGGAAAGTTCAAGCATCATTGAGTATTTCACATGCACACACATAGAATTTTTCAAAAGACCGGGCTCCCTTCAAGATGAGAACTGGGGATGAATGTGTATCCCTTTCACTTGTCAAGAATATACCACTCACAATTTGGGTTTTAAAAAAGTTCTCAAGTAACCCAAATTATATTTCAGAAACAGATGCATATATACCAAATAATGAATTAAGCTGAATGAGATGTGCTACCTTTACAGTTTATGAACTAGAAAATGCCATTAAAATAGTGTAAAACCAACATGGAAATTAAACTTGCTTTAATTAAAGTTAATATCCTGAAATTAAAATCATCTTCAAATTAAAAACTACAGCTTGAACACAAAGAATTACACAAGATACTCTATTTGTGTTGCATGGTTTTCTTATCCCCAATTCCTGATGCAGCTTATCATTCTCACTACCACCTTCATTCCTATATTGCCCAATAGCCAAAGCTCTCTGGGGAGTTCATAAACATAGCGACATGTTCCAGAAAAGTCACTCTTGAGGGCCATGGTGTCCTCTGAATACTAAAATGTATGTGAAACTGGCACCATCACAGATATTCATGCATGGGTCTTTTGGATCTTAAACTGATTCTTAACAGGCATAACTAACTCTGCAAGAATCAAGGGTTACTCTTGGTAACTCTGCAAGAATTAAGGGGAAATAAAAAATTGCTCCCCAGATCTGAAGAACACATAGGTAAGTTTTATAAATTGCCAAATGAGTGGAAACAAACAAACAACTACCTTAAAATTGAATACTGACTAAAAATCCTTCAGAAATTCCTGTTAAAAATTAATTATGCTAAAGTAATTTAAGTTGACTGAAAGATTTCAAAAGCTGTGTAAGGAACATTTAGTTTGACTTTAAAAAAAAAGCTGCATTTATTTGCTTTTTCAGTTTGCCTAAAAAATGGACTTTGCCTAGAGTCCAGAACAGTTTGATCAGATAATAGAATATGACCCTACTTTTCTACTTCTAAATACTGCATAAGCTCTCAGTCAAATAAAGGATCTGTGTAATTCAGCATTACCTTTCTAAAAGTGGCCAGTCAGATGCTTTTGAAAAGACCGTAAGAAGGGTGTAAAGGCAACTGTCCTTTCCCACATTAGTTTATTATCCTTGAAAGTGTTTAATCACCATTTAAATCTATCTAAATGAGTTGCTGTCATTGCATCTTGTAGCAGCTACTTTCATAACTTAATTATGTATTGTGACACATACTTTCTATTAGTCCTGAAGCTACTGCCAATCATTTCTATTAAGTGAGTCCAAGTTCTAATATTATGAGAGGAAATTTCACTTTGTCAAAATCTTACTTTTAAAATAAACCTTAATCACTTCCCAGTTTAATACTTTGTCTAATCTAAACCCCAGATCTTTAAAAAAACTTTTCTGCACAGAGGTGTTGTTCCAACCCTGTCTTGCCCTCTAACTTTTTCAGCTCTATGATATTCTTTCTAAATAGGACTAACAGGCCTGTTCATGTATGTTAAATGACACAACTCAGATGCTTTAGAAGACTAACCACAACTGAGCAAAATCAAAGTACTATCAATGCACACGAATATGCAATTTTAATGCAAGAATCACAATTGTCAGAAAACATTTATCTGGAAGAAGATGGCCCTCCAACAATGACCTAAGTTGCCAGCCAAAGGAAAACTTCTGTGTATGAAAAGCAATTAAGCCCTAGCCTTCCTTTACAGCATGGGTCCTCAAACTACGGCCCACGGGCTACATCCCACCTGCCATGCCCATTTATCTGGCCCGCCTCAGAGGTTTTGGCCTCAGCAGCTTGCACCCACGGAGATTGTTTTGCACTCACTTGGAGAAAATGATAGCTGCGCAAGCAAGCCGCCGCCTCGCCACGCATCCGCCCCCTCACCGGCCCGTGCCCCCACCCCTGCTGGGACCGCCTTGCCGGCCCGCACCCACCACTGGCACCTTTCAAATGGCCCCTTGTTGAAAAAGTTTGAGGACTCCTGCTTTACAGGTTCTTATTTAGTTTTAAAAGGAAACTGATTACCTTCGAAGACCAAAGATTATGGCTTATGTGAAGTGATAAATTTTGGGAAGAAATATACTGAATACTGATACCAGTCATCTCTTTGTGCACACTTCAATTTTAAAAGCTTAGTTCTGCTACTTTTACAAAATATGCACAGTGTCATCATTAACCACAAGTAAACAGTCTTAAAAGGAATTACATAGACTAAACATGTCAGTAATATCTTGGCACTGGGCAAACAAAACATGTACATGCGGCTTGTATCCTGATAAAATGAGCCTGTGGATGGCTCAAAGAGGGCTGCTGACATAACTCACATGTGCAGTGCAGTCTGGGCCTTGGCTGCTTCCTGCTTGGTGCTGTATCGGATAAGGGCGGTGCCTTGGGTCAGGTTCAGATGGAATGTCAGCAGTGGACCATGCTGCATGCAGATGGTCCTCAAAGTTGACCCATCAATCTTTGGAAAAACAGAAAACACAAACAGGTTTATTGAACGAAAGGTTTAAAGAATTTTTATCAAATATAGCGACTCAAAATAGCACAACTAATATGTAAAGTCATAATATCAGGCAATAGACTGTAAATGGCACAAGGTAAATAATTCGAGCTCCTAAAATTGACAAGATGACATATGGGAAGCTTAATTGTTTCTACAATGCAGTGTGAAAGTCACTGGGACCTAACCAGCTCCCCTTTGGAATGTTCCACATATCTCATGAACAGTTGTTTCATTTTACTCATCAATTCCTTTTGGAGTTGATAGAAAGCTAGGGAATGTCAAACATTGAGTGTGTGTAGAGCCCTTCTGATGTTGGTAGATGGAGATGGGTAGAATGCTGGAAGTACTATTTCTTGGTTAATATGGATGAAGGAAGAAGGATGGATTGGTATGAAGAGCAACTTTCTCTTTATAAAAAATCAAGTAAGAAGGGTCTATCTGTAGTGCACAGAGTTTTCTTGTCCTGCGAGCTGAAGTGATCACTACTTAAGGAGACCTTCCAAGAAACCAGGCACAGGTCCACAGTCATGAAAGGTTCAATGGGTGACTTTGCCAGGGAATGCACGAGCACAGATAAATTTCAACTGGGGATCAACTGGATCGGAGGATGGGAGGATGGATTTATTTGGATATTTTTTATCTTGTCCTATACAAATAGTCTCTGGATGGCATACAGTGTGATAAATATCCAATAAATACAGTATCAGATAAAATATGACTGGGGATGAATAAAATATGATTAAAATTTTAAACATTAAAATACTGGGTAAATAAAAAGGTTTTAACCTGGCGCCAAAAAGCATATAATGTTGGCACCAGGTGAACCTCTCTGGGGAGTGCATTCCACAGCACATTCCACAGCCAGGGCGCCACCACAGAGAAGGCCCTCCTCTGGGTGTTCACTCTCCTAACCTCCTTCAAGGAGGGTTCCTGGAGCAGGGCCTCTACTGCAGATGTTAGGGGGCAGGAGGGCATATAGGGGAAAAGACGTTCCTTCAGGTATCCTGGTCCCAAGCTGTTTAGGGCTTTATGGGTCAATACCAGCACCTTAAATTGGGCCCAGATTTCAATTGGTAGCCATTGTAGAGGACCAGTGTTATATGAGAATAGTGACTGGCTCCTGACAGCAATCTGGCAGCTCTGTTTTGAACCAACTGAAGTATCCGGACCATCTTCAAGGGCAGCCCCACACAGACCGCTGTACTCCTCCATATTCTCAGCTACAACTCCCATTATCCCTAACAATTCCCTGCGCTCCCTAGGGCTGATGGAAGTTGCAGGACAAAACATCTTGAGGGCCACAAGTTGGCCATCCCTGCATTAAAGAAAAAAGAAGGAAATCCTGTACAATGCCTTTTAACTTGTAGTGCTAAAACCAGCCTTTCTGGAAACAGTGAAATACCTTTTCCTTACTGATTATACAAGTTGATTGTAATCAATAATTATTGTACTCTAATGCATTTTATATAACCACTTTATATGGAAAGATACACTATATCTTTGCTCTGATTTTTATAGATCAATTTAAGGACATAATATATTTACATATTTATATTATCAAAACTACATATATACAGCCTTAAAATTAATGATGTATTGAAATTAAGCTAACTTCAAATATATTTGCTCTTAACATAAACATCATTTTAGTTCCCTCATAGACAACTCTTTTAACAAAAGTTTAATTACAACCATCCTTTTTCTTGTTACTAACAGATTACTGCTTTTCAGAGACTGCTAAATGACTCTGATAGTCATTAACGCTTATGAAGAATTAATGGCTCCTTTTTATATCAGCTGAATCAAAGCTCTTCCCACCTTTACCACCTTCCCTCTCCAAACAGAGAAATATACAGTACAGGTTGTGCAATTTCACAGAAATGAACTTGCTTGGACAAATCATGGTTAACTTGTGGCCTACAAGTTATATACGCAATTTGTGGTCGCATGTGAGTTCAGCAAGTATCGGTTATGCAGGAGTTAATCCTTGCACAACAAGCCCCAAACTGGGGTTACCTATTCAAAAGGCTTTATAAGACCTAGTTTTTCTGGCAGCACTGCTGGAAACATTCTGTGGTAATGTAAAGGAGAAAATTGGCAGTTCTGCTTAGCTTTAACAATGTCTGGAAGAAGCGGAAATAGTGGTGGTGATGAGCATTACTTTTTGCATTCACACAATTGTACACTTTTATAAATAATCAAGCTTAATTAAAATGAATTTAGTTTAAAGTGTGACAATATGGTTTATAACTAGTACCTTAGGTCCTAAATATACTTGTCATACCAGTTAGCTTGTGTGACTACTGAATTAAACAGAACAGCAATGATATTTATTACAGAGAATCAGCAATTCAAATTTTTCCATCTTTGGCAATGAAGAAAGAATGGAAGATGGAAATACCTGTGGTGTAAGATTGTGAAGAACCAGCCAGTAGCTGGGACGAACAGATCCACCATCACTCCAGGTAGAGGCTGAAAATGATTAAAACAGCAGACACTTGGATGAGACCCACTTCAAACATTTGCTCAGCCACAAAATCAAAATGAGTGTTGTGCTTTAAAGAAACTATTTAATTTGCCAAATTAAGCATTAAAGATAGGTTGCTTAACTGTAACTCCTGTTCAAGTAAGAGCAGTATTTAACAGACTGTTGCTGCAGCTATATGAGGAAGCACACAAAGAAAAGCAGGACAAAAGCAACTTCTGCAGCAGGGGAGGATGGTCTGTTTGAGATGACCACTCAAATTAAAACAGTTATGGATAAATGGCCTGTCTTTCTTTTTATGCTTTCTGTACAGTTCCACATGAGAGAATAGTAAGTTGACTTGCCTGGAGATAGGAACTACAGAACTTTGCACAACCCTTTCAAAAGAGGCATCTGCTGTTGCCTAAACATTCAACACACGACACCTGACAAACTTAGACATTTGTGATCAACCAACAGCCTAATACAGGTCAGGGAAAGAGACACCTCTGAGAAAAGCAGTGGAGAATGTGATGCTTCTCATAGAGTGTGCATGGGCATTTGCCAGTACAGTAAAGGTGTTGATAGCTGACAAAAGTTAAGGCAAAATGCTAATCAACAATGGTAGACCCTTTCTAGGGCCCTTAAAACAATGGAAAGTTAGGAGTCATTCTAGAACCCAAGCATCCTGTGAACATAAAAGGGTAAAGCAAGACTGATGTCTAAAATATGCAACAAGTAACCTCAATTAATGAGGCAGGACAATGTCCTGCTTTATTTGGAAAAAAGATACCACCTTAGGCAGAAAGGACACATCTGTTAAGTATGGCATGTCTATGATAATGCATAATATACTAGTCTGCCTTAAAGAGGTAATAGCTATTGAAGAGTATGATGAATGTAAGAAACCAAAGTTCACAAACAGCCAGTAGTTCAAAGAGTTTTGCTGTCAGTTAAATGAGAACCACCAACAGACTTCATGAAGACAGGGGAGCTCAAACAGGAGAGTAGAAATTCAACAGACCATTCACAAACTGTTTCACCAATAGGAATAATAAACAGTTTTGCCATCAACAAGACAATGACAATGATGTCACACAGTCAACAAACAGACTGAGAGGAAGAAAGCGACTCCTTTGGATGTATGTAACAACAGAAGACATACTATACAACTATAGAGCATGAAAAACTGCACTGGGCCAAACATTTAAGGAAAAAGAGCACTTTACCACATAAAAGGTCTGCTATATGTTCTGCCCCATGGTGAAGATGAGCTAGGATGGATCTGTTATGGTATCAGTCTCTGACTGAGGAAAACAGGGTTGAGAATCTGCTCTTAAGTCCTTAGAGAGGAGGTCTGATACTTTGTTTGCTACCACAAGATGATGAGAATATTAACTACCTCATTCTGCTTTATCTTTAATAAGAAATATAAAGACATGCTCAGTCAAAGGGGAAAGTTTTCCTCCAAGCAATTGTCTATTCACACTGGCCCAGCTGCAGAATGGCTAGGAAGGTACATAAAATGACACCACAAACACTCCCAGTGATGCAACAAGCAGTGGGCTTCCCATTGTGCAAGGATCTACTCATGGGATTAATGTACCACATGGTTGAGGTAGTCCACTAGATCATTCTTTCTGATTCTAATTTAGAGGTATAATACCACAGATTGCCCCACGGCTCCTCAGATGAGCACACCAATGTATAGTTGGCAACTAAACCTCAAGAAGAAACCCAGCAGAGACTTACACCTCCTGCAGCCTTGCTCAAGCAGAGAGTCCATATTTAAATTAAACCCTGGCTTAGAGAAACAATACATAGCTCTATACTAGCAAGAACCACAGTGCAGGTCTAGCTAGTGGTAGCAAAAGAGACCGCTTAGAAACATAAAGTAAAAGCTAGTTTGGGTGCAGTGTAGGTTCATTTCAGTTTCATTTTGGGTGCAGTGTAGGCTCATTTTTTTAGGGCTACAAAGAAGCTTTCAAATGAAAGTCCAAAAACAAAGTCCAAATGTGAGAGTCTCCATTATCACTTAGATTTAAATTGCACACAAAGGAACTCAAGTCATCCAAACAACAGTCCTTCACAAATCACATATCCTTTTTTTGTTGTCCCTTCCAACAACCCATTCACTATTGTGCTCTCAACCAAAAAGAACATCTCCACTCTGAGGGGAAACAATTAACAATTAGCATATATTCCCAATCACTGAAAGCTAGGGCAGAGTAGGTGCCCACACCCACAGCCTCCCTTGCTTTTCATACAAGATCTTCTAGGCAGCAGCTTCACTTGGGCCAGCCTAAAGCTATATAAGATAATATGGAAGGTTTATGTAGGAGTCACCTCTGCGCGAGAAGAGCCCCAGTAACAAAGTGTCAGCTACCAAACAAGTTAAGCAAATGGGCAAGTCTGTTAACAGGGCAAAGAGGTCAGAGCATAGAATTCTGTCCTCCCTACTCCTTGTCAGAAGGTGTAAACTGTATAGTAACAACTAAAAGTAACCCCACCATCTTCTCCCAGTTAAAAAAACCAAAACCCACCTCCTATGTTTTCCAGTGAATAAACCCAACATTACTAATTAAACACAGTTAAGAAGGTAGAAAGACAGCAGGGGTGTGGTGTATTCAGTGTATTGCACTGAGTGCCACATGTATCAGTATCTGTCAACTGTGCAGAACTCATGTACCCAGGCTCTCAGGGTACAACTCTGTTCCCTTGAATCCAAGGTTACTGCCCTGGATAAGAGAAGCAAAGAGGTTGGCTGGCAAGAAACAGGAGGATTAAAGAGCAGAGTTCTACCTAATGGATGACAGCTTCTCTGTTATGGAAAATGAAAGTCTCAGAGAACTAGTGTAGCAGTTCTGCCTTAGAAGGCACAACTAGGAGCCAATTGCCAAGGTACAGGAAAACTTGGAGGTGCTCCAAGGTACTCCTTACAGGTACTCTTTGGAGGTGCAGATGTGAGCAGACCACTACCGTACATTTAGTGAAGGCTCTGGAAGCAGTTGTGACCCCAAGGCATTGCAACATCTCATTTCCACAATCTAGTGCAGTCTATAATTGTGGTCTATGGTAACAGGGAAGTAGGCATCTTTCAAATTGATTAAAGTGAATCAGTCTCCTTGCAGGAGAGATAGGATGTTCTAGAGTAGTGGTGGTGAACCTATGGCAATTGTGCTGCAGCGGGCACGTGAGCCAAGTTGCCCCAGTATCCAAGCACTGGATAACACAGGGGCCATGTGCGTGCTCAGAAAGGAGTAGTGGTGCCAGGCAATGACGTCACGAGCCGCGACTCATATGAGCTTTCGCATGGCTGGTCAGTGCGCTGCCAGGAATATTTATATTTGCTTGGACTGGTTGTGAGTTTTCATACAATCATTTTTATTATCACAAGATTTTAGCTTTGAGTTTATGTAAAATTGAAATTTAATATCTAAGATTTAGCAAAAAAATGTTCTAATTAAGAGACTGAGATTCTTTCATTGAATCTGCAGCATCATATTTAGTTGTTTGTGAAGAATTTATGAAAACAAGAGCAAGGATATATATACAACAGCAAAGATCACATCAATTGTGCAAAAGCACACCAAATGCAAACTTTTACCTTTCAATAAAAAGCTGTTTGTATCATTGAAAGCTCTGTTACTGTGTTTTTCTTTTAAGACAAAAAAAGTATGAGTTGTTTTTTCTAAACTAAAACCTCAGTATTCAGGTATTATTGCAGTGTTGGCACTTTGTGATAAATAAGTGGGTTTTGGATTGCAGTTTGGGCACTCGGTTCACTAAAAGGTTCGCCATCACTGTTCTAGAGGGTAACCATCCTGCATTTCCTTGGTGTGATAGGCTATTAATGCCTCTGAAGTCTAGGATCAGTCTGAGTGCCCCATCTCATTTTGGTACTGTGAAGTAGTTAGAGTCAAAGCCTCAGGAAAAGTTAGAATGATTCCCTTGAAAAGTAGGGAACTGACTAAACGCTAAGGCCACAAAGACCTTCCTCACCATACTGTCCAGGCAACAGCCCTCCCAGTCTACTGGTGCCAAGAGTTCCCATGACGACTGGCCCTGCACAGACTCAATGATGACTGAGTTGAGTGGTGGGTGCTGAAAATGGAACAGGACATCTCTTTCCAGCACTAAGTACATGCTCTTGATCTGCTTTGTGGTGGCATGCACAACTGTAGGGGCCTTCCATGTCTGCTGGATTGTCTGCAGTAGCCTTGACAGGAATGCTACTGTCACTTTGCTGAGTCCTCCATATGGATGGTATTAAAAATGGGGTCTGGGACTCCGTCTTCCAGGCTGGCGTTTCTTGAGACCTAGGGAATTTGCCGATCTATTCCAATGGAGATGCCAGGTCCTGTGTGGTAAAGGCCACCTCACATGAGGGGTTGGATGGTACAAGCAATGAGCCTGAGTTGGACACATTGTCCTCAGAATCCAACAATTCTGAGAGGGTGTTCTTGATCTTGAGGTTCATGGCATCAGAAACTCCCATCAGTGTTGTTGGGTCAGCACCATGGCCTCATAGAGGCACTGGTGGGATGAACGTTGCTGCCAATCACTAGATCTCTGCTAAAGGCAGCAGACCTGGATATCCTTTCATGACTGAGAATCACAGTCCTCCCTGCAGGAAGCCTTGGAGCCCCTTTAGGATTGATGAGAGGCTGGTGATACAACTGGTTCCTCGCTGTTGATTGTAGACAGAGGTTCCCCTCTCAGGATCAAATACTCTCTTATATACAAACGTTCTCAGGACTGAACAGTCCTCAGTGATGATGGAAGCTCCATCTCCGGAATGAATAATCTCAGATCTGAGTCCTCTGTTTTCGTGAGGGGCAGCCCGGTATGTAAACATTCCACACATTCTAGAGCAATAAAACTAAAGTCCTTTAATGCTAATTGTCTACAAGATTTACAATTCTATAGATAAGTTCCCTAATAGCGGTCCTTGCTAAGCAGATGGCAGCCCTATAATGGCTTCTCTTCCTGAGCCCACGTGGGATCATTCTCCCAAGTCACGCCTTTCCTCCCTCTTACGCAGTCTACTTTGTAGCTGTTCAAATCGGCGTAAAATAGGTCTGTTCTGGGCTCTTGAAAAATCCATGACACCTATTGTGTCTTCTGTTTCTGGCTCAAGGAGATCAGCATCGGGGGGGGGGGAGGCAGTTTGCTCTGCCTCCTTCTGAGTAGAACTTGCAGCTTCCTCTTTCTCATGACTCTCTGTCTCTGATAAAGGTCCAGGCGTTCGCTCAATGTGCTGGGGCTCAGAGGAAGACGCAGTAGCTGGCTCAGCCGTCCCTGCATTGGGTTGTGGGGTCAACTCTTGGGCACTGGGTGCCAAGTGCAAGTTCTCCTTGGGAGTCACTGTTTCTGTCGGAGCTTCATGCATGACACTGTTGGTATCCACTGAGCTCTCATTGTTGATGCTATATGGAGTCACCATCTGGGGAATGAACCAGATTGATGGACCCTTGGTGTCAATGGGGACTCTCATGGCATCTGCACTCTTGCTTGGTGGCGGCAGTCTTTTCTGCAAGCTTGGGTGCTTTCCTGGCCACAGCATTTGGAATCCACAATTCCCAGGCTCCTGAACCTCAGTCAATTGGCCCTATGCTTCTAGGCCTATTCTGTGAAGGCCTGGCAATGTCTCTCTCAGTCAAACATAAAATGCAGAGGGTGTTCATCTGCAGGCGGGATTTTGCTTTCACAAAGTATGCACAAAGTAAAGATTACCTCTAACACCATCAAAGTAGATGGGGAAGGCAGAGAATGTAGAAAGGGCTTGTTGAAGGATGCAACAAATCAGAGAGACAACTGGAAGGAAAAATTTACTTGTATGGATTTTACATGTAAAGAATGAAAATAAAGTTTGTGGAGATATGGGTAAAAAGGAGGCTGAGTAGGGAGTCAAGAAAGAGAAAGTGGTAGAGAGAAAAAGGTAACAAATATGGAGGGGGGGGAATCCTCAAGTTGAGGAGAGAAGAGCTTCCTTATCTAGGCATACCATCAGCTGAAAAGGAAGTTAGGGAATGGGTGGGAGCTCCTCCCATGGATGTAGGGAACAGGGAGGAGAGGGGCTCCTACCCAAGCTAACACTTAATTGTACATGCAGGCACAGAGCCCATATGTGTGATACACAGAGACCATGAAGAACAATGTATGGTGAGACATAACCAATTGGAGAGGATTAAGTGCCAAAACTTAAGTTGTATATGTCTGGAGAAGGACATGGTACTTAAACATTTCTAAATAGCTTCAGAACCAAAACAGCAAATACTAAAAGCCTCAGAACCAAAATGGGAATGCTGGAGTGCATGGTTTTAAATGAGAAACAAGATATAGTAGACGTTATGGAAACCTGGTAGAATAGAGAGAACCAATGGGTATGATCCTCTCTGGATATAAGCTGTTTAAGAAACACAGGAAAGCACAACTGTACATCAAAGAAAACAGAGTCCAGCAGACTTGATAATCTGTAGACTCCTCAACAGAAGTGCTGTAGGTGACAATAACTGGTTCTAAAACTAATTTAGTCAGAGGGCTATGCTATCATCCTCCAGAACAGAATGCTCAGGGTGATCTTGAGATGGTGAGTGAAATCAGGGAGGCCTCAGATAAAGGTAGTACTATAATAATGAGTGATTTAAACTACCCACACACTGACTGGATAATGCATGTTCCAGTTCCAACAGACAGGTTACATTTCTTGGTGTCCTAAAAGGCTGCATCATATTGCTTTGATTTCAAAAGAGGAACCTCTCTAAAATGCAAGAACTGGTAAAAAGGAAAGAAGCTGAAGAGGAATGTCAAGGGGGTTTACTCAAAGCTACATTAATAGAGGCACAAACCATATGCATACCACAAGCTAGGAAAGGTAGCACTGAATCCAACAAGTGACCAGCTTGGTTAACAAATAGAGTCAAGGAAGCTATTAAATTGAAGAAAGCTTCCTACAAGAAATGGAAGTTTTGCCAAAATCAGGAAAACAATAGGGAGTAAAAGCCTGAGCAAGTGAAATGCAAGCAGACAATAAGAGAAACAAAGATTTTGAGGCATATTGCTAACAACATCAAGACCAACAATAAAGAATTGTTTTTTTTTTAAAAAAACAACCACAGAAACAGTTGGACCACCAAGTGATAACTGAATTAAAGCAATACTAAAGGAGGATAAGGAGATTGCAATGAACCTGAGTCAATGGTGGTTGTTTGGACCAAACTGAAGACTGCAGGCAAAGTTTTGGGAAGACACTGAGTTTCAGAAGAAAAACTGCAATTGAAGCCCCCATTACAGTCTGCAAGTTAACTGGGGTTGAAGCTTAATAGGGAAATTACTTTTAAGGCCGGACAGGCAGGAGAATTAGAGCTAACACAGGGCCAGCTTTTTAAGGAAACAGTAACACCATTGTTGTTTACAAAGAATCACCAGCACAAAATTAACCAAAAGAAACAGTACTGGAATGGAAAAGGTATAGGAAAAGAAATTAAAAAGGACCTAGCCTATGCTCTATTGAAGAAAGATAATTGATCTATCATTGTGGTAGTCAAGAAAGGCAGGTTGTTTACCTGTAACTTTTGTTCTTTGTGATCATCTGTGCATTCACACATATGGGCTTCTGTGCCTGTGCAAGGCCTAGATTGGGAAAACTTCAATAGCTTAGAGTTGGCAGGAGTCCCTCACTGTCCAGTTCCCAGGTATATAAGGGAGGGTTTGGTGCCCAGTCCCTCAGTTGCCTTTGTGACCGGCATGAGTCCCTGGGCAGCTGAAGGGGATGGGGGGGGGAGAGGGAGGTGTTGACCCTGCCCTGAGCCTGGGCTCCCAGGAGGATGGAGGATGCATCCAGCTGATGACAGCAGGTGGGGCGGAGGGCAGGTTGTGTGGATGTACAGACGACCACTCAAAGAACAACAGTTACAGGTAAAGCCACTTGCCTTTATTCTTTGTGGTCTCTGTGCAACACACATATGGGCACTTAACAAGGTTATTATGTGTAGGATGGAGGGGGCTTGTCATTACTGGGGCACTGAAGAGAGCACTGCACAATCCTGTCTTGCACAGGTATCTTGCTGATAGAATCTCATGAAGGCTGATGGTGTGGACCACATGGCTGCTCTGCAGATGTCATGTAGCAGGATACTGGCTAGGAGGGTGGCTGATGTGGCCTGTGTGTGCATTGAGTGTGTCTGTGAGCTGCCAGTAAGCTTGAAGCCTGCCATTTTACATGGTAGGGAAATGGTGCTGGATGCCCCTTGGAGAGTCTCTGTGATGAAATAGGGTCTCCTTCTCTTTGGCCTTCGTAGCATACAAAGAGTTGGTCAGAGTGGAGGATCTGCTTGGTTCTTGCCTTGTAGAACACGAGGGCTCTGTGGGTGTTGAGCAGGTGCAGTGTGGCTACTATGGATGTGGAGGGGCTGGAAAAGAAAGCTGGCAGGATGATGTCCTGGTTGACATGGAAGGCAGAGGTGATCCTGGATCTGAAATGAAGGTCAGAGTGGAGCACTGCCATATCCCTATAAAAGGTCAAGTAAGATGCATTGACTTGTAGTGTTGAAAGTTTGCTGGTGTGGTGGGCTGATGAAATGGCGAAGAGGAAGGATGTCTTCCCAATAGGAGACGTATCTCTGTAGTTGACAGGATTCGAAAGGCTTCTTGGTGAGGGACTGGAGAACCACCGAAAGGCTCTAGCATGGAGTACAGGGGTGGGTGGGTGGGTGGGGTAAGGTTGTGCAGGCCTTGCAGGAACTTGCACACTAGGGGACGTGTGGAGGCTGAGGCCCGCCTGACTTGGGACTGGGGTGGAAGTGTGAAATGGCTGCAGGTGTATATGCAACATTGATGGGGCAAGGACTACATTGAAGCAGGTCTGTAGGTAGGTGAGGATGTGCTCTATGGAGGTCTGGGAAAGACTGAGCACTACCAACGTGGTGAAGGTCACAAAGGCTTTCCATTCAGCCATGCAGAAGGCCTAAGGGCTGCCTCCAGTATGGTATAAACTGGAGGTGGGACCAATCACCTGGTGATTCTCCAGGCAGTCAGGTTCAGAGTCCTGATGTCTGGGTAAAGGATGCAACCTTGTTCCTGCAAGATCAGGTGGTGGTGCTGTAGGAGGCAGAAGAGATTCCTCCCGGAGAGCTGGAGGAGGAACAGGAATTACAGTTGCCTTGGCCACCAAGGCAACTGCTCTGTTCCTCTGAATTTTGGAGATCACCTTGGTGATCAGAGGGAAATGGGGGGAAGAAGTAGAACAGCATTCCTTCCCACTAGAGGAAGAACAAGTCCCCCCAGAGTTAGTCCCCAGCACCCCAGAGTTGGTCCCCAGAAGTGGTGGCACTTGGGAGTTCTGATGCATGGCAAGTAGGTCTATCTTGGGTGTGCTCCACCTGTTGCGGAGGTCCCTGAGGACTAGGTCATTAACCTCCCATTCATGTGGTGCCAAGATGGTGCAGCTGAGAGTGTCAGCCAGTGTTGAGCCTGCCTGCCACATGAATGGCCATGATGATGATGTCCTGCGTTATGCACTAGTCGCAGATGGTGGACTTCAGGGTGGTGAGTCGAACAGACCGTGTGCCACCTTGTTTGATTTGGTAGTACATGACAGCGCTTTTGTCCATTGCAATTTGTACATGGCAGTGTCTGAGGATGCTCTGGAAGGAGACCAGAGCCCTCATGCATGGCCAGAACCTCTAGCAGGCTGATGTATAGCTGTGTCTCATGGTGATCCCATAGGCCCTGTGTGTGCATGTCACCTCAGTGTGCACCCCAGCTTTTGAAAGAGGCATCTGCAGTGACTGATTCTGGGCAGGGGGGTGAAGTGGACCCCAGTGGTGAAGTTCTCCAGGGTGGACCACCAGTGCAGGTTGCATCTGGTTGGTGGTGTGGGAGTCTCCTGCAGGAAAGGCTTCCACGAACCACAGATGAAGTGGTCTCATGCAGAAGAAGGTGAATTGTACCACGGACACGGTGGTGGCCATGAGGCCCAGGGGCCTGTAGATTGTGTGGGCCATGGAGCGGGCTACGATCCTGACAATTGTCACCAGGATGCAGAGACTTTCTGCTCTCAGGTCTGGGAGGAATGCTTTGGCAGTTGTCACATCCAGGCGAGCTCCTGCAGAAAGGATGGGAGGGGGAGACAACAGACTTGTCAAGACTGGTAAGCAGTCCAAGTTCCTGCAGGAGAAAGCAGGTGATATGCAATGACTGTAGGAGGTCAGTCCTTGAAGGGGCCACCAGGAGCCAATCACTGAGGTATGGGAAGACTCAGATGCCCTGCAGTGGTAGATGGGTGCAAACTATTGCCATGTGCTTGGTGAAGACGCTGGGGGCGGTGGAGAAGCTGAATGAGAGGACTGAGAACTGGAAGGTCTCCTCCTTGATTTGTCCATAAGCATGATTAATGAAGATATGGAAATAGGGGTCTTTTAATTCGTTGGAGGAAAACTAGTCCCCTTGCTGCAGTAGGGGTAGGATGCTTTGCAGGGAAATCATTCTGAACTTCCTAGGTATAATGAACCTGTTGATGTCTCAGAGGTCAAGGAATGGTGTGAGGCCTCCACCCTGTGTTGGCAATGTGAAGTAATGGAAGTAGAACCCCCTGTGGCCAGGGCAGCAGCAGGGGACTTCCAGGACTGCTGTCCAGAGTAAGGCAAGCAGGAAGGGGATGGCTACTAGGGTGGACACTTCAGAGCCCAAAACATTAAAGATGGGATCAGCCTCTGGTTCTTGTTGGCTGAGTTGTCTGGAGGTCACCTGTCATGCATAGAATCATGGTTGACAAATCTTTTACTCTCCTCTGATAGCAACTCTAGATCCTGTACATAGACCATGGTGTTGGGGGATGGCTCCAAGGTGTTCAAGGAGAGAGGAGAGTCTGTGTCCAATGTGTAGCTGCAGTCTAATGAGGTAGATGGTGACTGGTGACATCTGGTTGGCAGCAGCTCAAGTTGGGCAGCTAGTCGATGGGCATGGTTCAGGTTCTTGGGTGGCTGGACAAGGGCTGGGTGAGTGGGATTGGTCAATATCAGGGTTAAGACATTAAGATTGTGCTGTTGGCAGTTGGGAGTTGACGTCAGGCCAGTCTGTCAGAATTGAGGTCAAGTTGATGTTGACTGGTAGTGGTGGCCTGATTTGGCACCGGCAGGGTCCAGGCACTGGTGTGAAGCAGCATTGGTTCTGGTTTCTGCTGGTGCCAGCCAGTGACTGTAGGTTGGCATTGGTGAGGTTCAATGTCAAGGGGCTCAACATTAGGGAGGTCCTGGCATCAAAGAGACTCCATGACAGAGTCTTGGCGATGGTGTTGATTCTCAGTGCCAGTGTGGGGATGGTGTCAAGCAGAGTCAGCATGGTTCTGGCATTGGTTGTTGTTGCAATGCTGGCTGCTCAGCTTAGCTCGGCAGCAATCAGCATTGAAGTTTCTAGTGGAAGAATTGGAGTCTCACTTGCTTTCATGGTGGTAGGAAGTGGTGGTGGAAGATGGCTCAGCTGAGAGGTCTGAATAATCCGACAGCTTGTCTGAGTAGATGGAGGCTGGAGACCTTGGGGTGTTGAGGTCCCAGTGGAGCAGGGGGAAGCAGTAACGTTCCCAGTGTCCCCTGGGGCCCTGGCTGCATGCTGAGAGTGGAGTCATTGGGTACTCAAGCGAGAGACCACATAGTGGAATTGGGGAGTACTGCCTGAACGTTGATGGCAATGGTGATCTGTGCATGGGGGAGATATCCCTGGACCAGGGGATCAGTCCCGAGTGTTGGCAGTGGCCTCAGTCAGCAGGACCCCTTGTTGTGGTGTTGGTGGGTGGGGGTTTATGCTGTGTCTCTTTTTGAGAGGGGTGGCAGCCATCTTTTTGGGCCTTTTTCCTGGCCTTGTGGTTCTGGAGCCTGCGGAGGTAGATTCTCTGTATCCCACTCGACATGTATGCTATGCAGAGGGTCCTCTTCCAGAGTTTGGCTTTCAGCCAATCTGCATGCTGCAGGCATGTTTCTTTTTAAAAAGCCTGGCAGTGGGGGCAAGTCTCAACTATGTGCTACTTGCTGAGGCAGAGGAAGTACAGGAAACATGAGTTGCAGCTCTGAAAGGCCATGGGAGCCATCATACAGATGCGAAGGTGGCAAGAGAGGGAAGGAGGAAGGCTAATAGGAAAGCTGGGCAGGAAAAAAAGTAGTTTTGGTGAGAATTTCTTTCTCTCTCTTTTTAGAACAGAGTGAGAGGAGGAACAGGCTTGTAGAAGAGCAAGGAAACAAGCCAGGGAAAAAAATGGCAAGGTACTTAGCAGTATGAAGTGAGGAGTGAAAGATTCCAAATCTATGACCTTCATCATAGCATACCGTTTTTCTTCTCTGTTTCCCCAGCAGCTTCTGATTAATATTCCAAGTAACCATCATTGCACCTTACAAAAAGGATAGTCTTTTCTTCACTAAACATATATAATAATTTATCATATACAGACTACTATTAATATTGCAGAATTTCTATATCCTTAACATCCAAGCAGTAAGAAAAACCTACTCACCAGAGGCAAGCCTTGAATCCTGTGCCCCCCACCCCCTGAGTGAGCGGGGTGCTGTGCTGCTCCAGGGAGAGGATGGTTTTGGATTACTCAAACCAGGAGGTGGGCGGGGCAGCCCTGTAGTGTTTCTTGAGGAAATATGGTTTTTCCACATCTTGTTGGAGATATGGGCAGGATTGGGTCCAATGGGATCTGGAGACCATGTTGATTTGTAATCACTGAATTTTGCTAAAACAGAGATAAGGAAAATGTTATATTTTTATAAACACAATACAACTTAAAATAATTATAATTTAAACTTTTGCCAACAGGCTGACATCTTGTATCTGCACCTGGAACGCATCATTCTTATTTATATTTCTAATCTGCTTATGAACTATGTTGGCTCTTCATTCTCAAAAAACAAAAGTAAACACTTTTGGAGCATCTTTAATCTCTGGGTCTGAAAATTCTTCATCAGGATGGTATTTAACAAATGTTAATTCTCTGTATGTATGCTACAATGCTCTTTATTACATTATATTTATTATCCTGCCTTTTCCCACTTGTGAGGAATCCAAGGTGGCTTATGCAGCTCCATTTTTATCCTAAGAACCCTGTGAAGTAGGTTGGGCTGAGAGTTTGTGACTGGCCCAAAGTCATCTAGTGAGCTTCACAGCCAAGTGCAGCGTAGAACCTGGATCTCCAGGGTCCCCGGTCCAACACTCTAACTACTGTACTTGCTCTCAGTAATTATTGTATTACTTTCTTAAAAACAACTTATTCTAGCAGTTTAAGAAAGACAAATGCAGCCTAAAATTAGAGCTGATAATTTGCAGTGCTTTCCTTTCACCCCATTTAAGATATGCAAATAAGTGTATTACATTTTAGCATCTTATTTACAAATGTTCCAAAAAATAATTTCCAAATAATGCTGTACATTTTTAGTATAACAAATAACCACAAGATATGAGCTTCAGCAATCTATTCTGAATAGTTCAGCACAAATCCTTTTGGATATTTGGATATCCATATCCTTTTGGATATGGAAATCCTTTTGAGAGCCAGTGTGGTGTAGTGGTTAAGAGCATGGGACTGGGACTCAAACGATCTGGGTTCGAGTCCCCGCTCAGCCATGGAGCCAACTGGGTGACTTTGGGCCAGTCACAGACTCTCAGCCCAACCTACCTCACAGGGTTGTTGTTGTGAGGATAAGATGGAGGAGATGTAAGCTGCCTTGAGCCCTTTGTAGGAAAAAGGCAGGATATAAATCGAAAAATAAATAAATAAATCATTTGAAAAACTCTAAAATATCTATATAGTATATAAAATTACCATGGCATATTTTTCATTTTATATATGAAATATAAATCAAATAAATATGTCAGTTCAGGTCCCTATCAAGTTTGTAAAATGAAAAGCTTTCCTGAAAAACCACATCAGTACACAATCTCTCTTCCTCAAGTGAGCTAAGATTTCACCTCTCTTTCAAAGCATGCTTGCTAGGAGAGATCTGTGGTCTTGCCTAATTTGAAGGAAACTATGCAGAACAAAAACCACTAGAAAAAACACCTGTTTCCTTCTGCTCCCAGTAACTCCTGCAAAAGATCCCATTCTCCCATAACATTTTAACAAACATAGAAGGCCAGGGAAAGGTATAGGGATTTTTCTAATGAGGTTCAAATAAGAAACACATATCTTAGACTATATTTAACTTATCCATATCTTTATGAAATATAAGATTATTGCCCAGCTACTTCTCGATGTATGAACTGTGCTGGATCAGATCAATGTCATATCAGGTTCACTGGCCATCAGATAACCCAAGGAGACGCCCACGAGGAAGACACAAGCATAACAGCATCTTCCTGCTCATATTCCTTAGTGAAAGGTATTGAAAGGCATACACAGGCCCATTGCAAGTAATATACAATAATCATAACCAGCAGCTATTGATGACCTCATCCTTAATGAAACCATTCATACTCTATAGTTTCACCTATGTATCCATGAAGAAGTGCTTCCTTTTATCTGTTCTGATTCTCCCTAGAGCATTTATCTGCTGACCCTGGGTTCAGTTAGGATAGAGAGTATACCTTCTCCCTATCCATTTTCTCTGCATGATGCTTTATTTTAGATCCTTCTTCATGTCTCTTATCCCACCGGAGCTTGTTTTTTTTTCCCCACTAAGCAAATGAGCTCCAAACATTGTAACCTCTTCTTATTGGGAAGTTGCTCAGTTTTCCTACTCTATGCTTTGGGGACTTGGCCAGAGGTGGGAATAATACTAGTAGTGAGGATGGATAGTGACTTCACTCATAAAAGGGTTGAAAGCACTGCTTCTATGTTTTATAAGCCTGATGCAGAAAATATCCTCAAGGACAAAGTATGCCAAATGTTTGTTCCTGTCTAACAGTAGCGAACAGGAGCAGTCCCTCTTGCTCAAATCCAACAATGTCAGCATGATGGTTTAGAGGTGGCAGAGATGGTTGAGGCTACAGGACTGAGGTGGTAGGAGGTGGGGGGGGTGAAGTCCTGAATCTTCCCCTTTGAAACTGAGGCTAATACAGGTTTGGGTCCCAGTCCTGAAGATCTCAGCTCAGGAAGTGCCTAGACCAGTATATCGCCTTCCTGGCCAGATCAGAGTGATGCTCCTTGGAGTGCTGTTTCATTTGGCACCAGAGAAGTCTACCAACTTAGCCTCTTTGGCTAGCTTCTTAGCTTCCTTGATTTTTAGGAAACTCTTGGTGACTGGCCTGGAATTTGGGTGCTAGCCAAGGGAGGCACAGCTTGGGGTGGAGGTGGAAACCTCAGATGCAGGCAGGTGGGCAAGCTTTGGTAGCCTAAGAACACTGACCGCTTGGAGAGCTTTATTCCACCAATCCATGTGCAATCCATGCAGTGCCTCCTGGCTTGCTTAATGAAGGCCATACAGTGAGGACACTGTTTGACATGAAGTTCCTTGCCAAGACAGAACAAACAAAGTGAGTACCCATCTGTTGATGGGAGCTTGCTACTGCATTTCATGCTTTTGCAAAACGCTGCCTTCAATGTCACTGGTAAGCTGAAAGGAAGAGAACAGTTAAGGAAACAGCTGCTCTGGAATAGTCAAGGAAAGACGAAGAGGTTTTTTGTGTGTGCATGTTTTAAAGGGTAAAGAGAAAACAGGCAGTGGTTTGATGAAAAGACAAGGAAGGAATATGGCAAACAGACTTCTACAAGAGGAAAAAATGAGAGAGGAAAATGTTCAAAGCTCAGAGAACAAAGACAAAGAACTTTCCAAGGGACTCAGGATAGGTGGTCAAAGAACTGAGGGAATAGACAGGAACTCCTCTCATTTATGTGTAGGAGAGGTTCCCACCAAAATGCTCTTAGCTGTTAAATCTTCCTGACAACAGGCTCCACACCAGTGCAGAGCCTCTATGCGTGATGCACAGAGGTCACAGAGAAGAACATGGAGACTATGACAATACAGTATCATTTCTATTTCAGGTATAGGATGTTCTACTTCTGTAGTTACATATTAAATATTTGTTCATTTCTGGTACTCTAAGAATCACAGCATTCTACTAATTAACACTTGATTTGTTGTTAACAAGACCCTTATCTTTGCATGAAAGATGACATTACTTAAAATATTATTTTTAAAAGTTCATAATGAACTGCAGGATGGGAGCAGCCCACTAAGAAAGCTTTTCGTTGTACAAAACATTGATTATACATACTTTAAACTAGTAGCTTCAATATGGTAATTCTATATACTACACTAATATGGCTTCACTCTATACTAGAAAAAGAGACTCAGAACAGGTTTAATAGGACAGAATAATGGAACCAAGCATACCTGAAGTGCTATGAACATTTGTGAAGGAATTGTCAGAGGCACTGTAGGGCCAGGCACCAGGTGAAGGCAGCGAGGTGTTGAGGGAAGAATTAGACCCTATGTCAAAATAAGAGAGGATAAGGGAAAATGTCATAGATCAACCTTGAGGGATGGATTATATGTGATAAAGCAAAAATAGGATTTCTGCCCTATGCTTGTCTCTTGACAGACTTATCTCTATAATGCAAATATAAGCTTTTTCAGGGGAGAATCAGGAAATGCTAACAGGGTGTGCAACCATTTGCTAATGTTTTTCCTCCAAACAGGTTTTGCATTGATTTCCACTGAGCTGATTCCAAAACTGAAAATAAACCCTGCTGAAAGAAAAAAGGCCTGGCAGAAGAGGTTGGAGGGAAGAATCAGAGCTTGTGGAGAGTTTATGTAACTTTGATCCTTCTGATTCTCCCCTACAAATGTCTCTTCCCCCACCCTGTTAACAGCGAACACATATTTACTGATATAATATACAGTTCCAGTAACTGTAGGCTCCAACATTTATTTAACAGAAAATAAAGGTTAAACAGACCTGTGGTGTTGTCCCGCAGAAGTTGGTGATCAGTATCTACAATGGGAGATGTGGCTGTACTCCCCAACACACTTCCTGGGGTCACATAGGGGTCAGATTCAGGGTCAATGTTTGGAATACCTTTCCATGGCACTCCTGGCTGAAACTCTGAAACAGGCCAATAATTAGATGCTGTTTCAAATACCATGCTCTAGAATTTCAAATTCTTCCAAACTACAATAATGAGATAGCAGAAAGGTGTGTGTGTGTGTGTGTGTGTGTGTGTGTGTGTGTGTGTGTGTGAGAGAGAGAGAGAGAGAGAGAGAGAGAGAGAGAGAGAGAGAGAGAGACAGACAGACAGACAGCGCGCACAAGCGAGGAGCTTGTACAAAGCATTTCGAGTTCTAGAATTCTGGTGAGAAGTTCAATAATGCATGGATGTAACACTGAAATAATGTATCTAGTCACAAATATGACCAAAATGTCCCTTCCTATATCTTTAAAATGCATCACTAACACATTATTCTAAGTTTTGAGGCATGGGAAATAACACATATTGCCACAAATATTCAAGGTTAAGAAAGTACATTCCATGTGCTGACCTTATTTTTAGTATAAAATCAGTATTTTTCTATGCACAAGGTCAAGCAGCACAAAAGAGTTATGTAAGAACATGTAGCATTATTTCTTGAATGACTTCCATCTTTCCAAGTCATCACCTCAGTTTTGACTGAAATGCTGAATACTTTGATAAATGGAGTGGCACAGATAATCTACTGGGAAGGAAAAAGGGGATGCAGTAAACAGGGACATATTATAGGAAAAGAGAGTCATGGGAAAAGGAATGCCAAACAAGGCCTGTATTTTGTCAGTTGTGTCCTTTTAGGACAGCAGCCAATCTCTGTGCAACAGGATGTAAAGGCTCTGTTCTCTTCTAAGACAGACAATAGTTATATGTAGCTCAACAAGTAGATAAAATTGATTCCTGTACTTCATGGCAGCCCCAGATCCTCTGCTATTGCAAATCAGGGGCTGATGCCATACAAATTAATATAATTAATATTAGAGTCAATTCCCTAAAAGTATACACCTCATTCATTTTTAATGGTTATGTAATTGTATACTGCTTTGCACAATTTTGCATAATTTATCATAAAAAGTTGCTCTGAGGACAGCACAGTAGAATTCTTCATTGATGGGATTAAGAAGCAAACCATACCAGAAGTAGGCAAAATGCCCTGTGGAAACAGGCTCTGTGTGTACCATGATTACATGCAACTAAACAGACCATTAGGCAGCCTCCCCAGAATCTTTACTTTCATAAAGGAAAAAAAAGAAAAGCACCCAAAGAATGGCTGAACCCTTCTGTTTGCAAAGATGCTTGGTGGCAGTGATGGTGGAGATAAATGCCTGTTGAAACATCAACATAGAGGATTTTCTGAATAGTAACATGGGCTTTTTCTAGTGCACTGCAACTCCTTAAAACCTTGCCAAAGTAAATGATGCAAAATAAAAATGTATTTAATTTGCCTACTGTATGCAGTCCATAGTTTTGATTTCTTTTTGTTTCTAATTGTGCAACAGTATCACACAACCTCAGGCACAGATTGTAGAAGGCCTGAAAAAACTGCACAAAGCACAGTTTACAGAACAGAAGGCTACTGTGTAGACAAGTTATTGATGTAAGAATGGAAACACATTTCATTAGACACCCAGTGGGATGTACAATCTATAAACATTATGAACTAATTTAAGGAGCATGCTGAAATTACCTGGAGGCCAGCTGGCATTGCTGGATTTGTTTCCAATCTTACTGGTTGGTGGAGATTTGGCAGGTAACCAACTATCACCAGCAGGACCTGTGTGGCTGCCCAGTGGGTCGCCAGAAATTATATCAAATTGATTATAGGGCGATCCCCCTCGGGGTTTTCCAGGGGGCACAATCGTCCCTGGAAGAAAAGAAAGACACAAGACAATTAGGGTAGAAGCTGAGACAGGGCTCATATTTAACATAAAAGTAGAATGTGAATTCACATGTTCCATACAATAGTAAAGCTACAAGTGAGAGAGAAAACAGAATACAGATAATTGGTGTGTGAGAGAATAACCTTTCTTGAGTTTGGATGTACTACATATGAATGCTAGAATTATTATATTTATGCTTTAGTGACCAAGAGAATATTTCTATGCAACCTGAGATTTAAAAAATGCATATAATGCATGCCCCAGTTACCTTGCTGCAGCATGCTGGGAGTTGTAGGCCCTTTTATATCTAAACTTGCATAAGATTGCACCTTAAGCCTGACAAAACACTTGAGATGTTGTGTGTGTTTTAAATTACCAGAATCAAATACATAATAGAAGAGGCCAAAGGTATTCTATCAAACATTTTATAGGGCTGAAAAGTGGTAGCACAGAAGGGCCCTTCTAACCCATTTCTGACAATGCAAGCTGAAAGCTCTCACCATTTTTGTGCATATTGGCATCTTGGGAAGCTACAGATGGCAAGCCATCCATCATAGACGTCCACTGTTTAAAACGAGATTCTGTTCCAGTTTCTTTCCCCCCCACCATGCCATAATCCATGCCACTTGAACCAAAACCTGTGAAAACACCACACAACACAATTTTGGTTTAATTTAAAATCGTACCTGGGCAATTAGTAGAAAAATCACATTAAATGACAAAATCAAAATACCTTCTTACACTTTGGGCAGCTCTGTGGAAACAGGTTTGTTCATTTGTTTTCTATCGTTTCATTAAAACATTACCAAATGTTGTTTACAATTACCTGGTCTTCACATAATTAATGCTGATATACAGAGGAAAGACAGGTTGCTTACCTGTAACTGTTGTTCAAGTGGTCACCTGTGCATTCACACATGCGCTCAGTGTGCATGCATGGAGCCTGTTCGGGAAGATTTCAAAGCTAATTAATTAATATTCGGCAGCAGCTCTTCCCCTGGGCACATCCTGGTGTGAGAGTGGGGCTCCTGCTTGGTCGTCAGTTGTGAAATAATGAAACCACCATTGTACCCTTCTGTTCCTTGAAGGAACACCTAGTAGTCACAGGGCAACACCAAGAGGATGGTGGGTGGATTTGTGTGAATGTACAAAGATGACGCTGGGTTTGATGGTGGTGCAGGAAGGTCCAGTTTGATAGGTCCAGGAGGTGAGAAAACCAGGGCTGCCTGGGCCACCAAGGGGGGGTGCAGTTAGCTTGGTTTTGATGGATCTTCTCTAGGACCTTTGTGAAAAAGGGTAATGGGGGAAGAGGTAGGTTAGAGTCCTGTTCCAGGTTTGCAAGAAGGCATCCCTCACAGAGTTTGGGTTTGAGCCTGCTCAAGACAAGAAGTGGCATCCAGGGGTGGCCCTATTCTGCCCAAAGTCATTTCCAGACCCAGTGGTTCCCCTCCCACCTGTGGCATTCTGTGGACGTGGCTGAGGGTGTCGGCCATGAGGGCAATAACTTTGGCAACACACCAGGTCCAAATCTTGAAGGGCAGGCACACTAGGGAGATTAACCTGGTATTGTCTTGTTTGTTGATGTAGCAGACCACTATCATGTTGTTGGAGGTGATCTGTAAATGACAGCCTGGGATGAGGTTCTGGAATGTGACTGGGTATTTTAGAATACCAGCATCTCCAGATGGTTGAGATATCTTGATGCATCTAGTGTTCCAGTTACCATGGATTGTCAAAAGCTGTCCTGAGCACTTGGCAATAGTATGCAATATAAATTCCAGTAATAAATAAATAATAAAATATCAAAGTGGGCTCCTCAATTGGAGAGGTATCCTTTGTGATAACCAGGCTTGAGACTGGCAGGGTGAAGGTAGACTTGGTGCTGATGTTGCGAAGAATGGTTCATCACCAAAGGTCTCATCAGATGCAGGTGGGTACTGTCAGTCTGGTTCTCTGTGACATGGTTGTAGGACTGAATATGCTGAGAAACTGGAGCTGGAGGGGACACATGTGCAAGCAGGCTAACAGAATGACAGCAATAGCAAGCTGCCACAAGACCAAGCACCCTCTGGACTAGGGCAGCAGTTGTGGTCTGGTTCTTTATAAGGTTGGATGCTTCTCAAGTCAGGGAGGATGCCTTGTCATCTGGCAGGAAGGTGTGTGCTGAGATAGAGTCCAGGTGTGCTCCAATGAGGAGGATCAATTCAGTGAAGGAGAGAGAGGATTTTGCAGATGGTACAGTAGGTCACATATAGTAGTGGTTGCCTGGGCTGTGCCTTGCCTCCATGGACCTGTAATTAGCCAGTCATACAAGTACAGGTAGACCTGGACCTCTTGTAGGCAGAGGTGGGTGTACACTACTGCCAGACACTGTAAAGGCATGTGGTGCTGTTGTGAGGCCTTGACCGACAAAATGGAAGGCCTGACCTAGAAGCAGAGGAAGCACCTGTAGGACTCCCTCAATTGTGATATGGAAACAGACATTCTTCAGGTGCACTGAGGTGAATCATTCTTCCTCTTGCAGCAATGGCAGAAAATTTTGTAGCGTGATCATGTGGAACTTCCTGGATCTTATAAAGGGGTTGACATCTCTCTGGTCCAGGACAGACTACAGTCCTCTGTCCTTTTTCAGTATAATGATGTATCTTCAGGAAAACTTCTGGTTTGTTTGGGGGACTATGTGCTTTTTCTAGCAGGAAACTGATCTCTCTCAAGAGGGGAATGAAGGGGGTTATGTGCCTGATGATACCGAAAAGTTGGAAGTCCTCAAATTCTTTTCTGTAATGGTGCTAGATGATGGAGAGGACCCATAAGTCTGAGTTGATCTCAGTCTATGTGTGGAACTGTTGGCCAAAGATGGGTGGCGTTGGGCAGCTGCTGGATTCAATCACAGCTGCCTCCTGGCATCATCCAGGCATTGGTGGCCTGGTGTGAGAATGGGGGGACTCTCCTTGACTGAGCTGGGGGTTGGACTGTGTCTTGGGGTAGAGGGGACTGGTTTATAGATTGGTTTGGATAGCTTGAGCAGTTCCACTTACATAGGGCATAATGTCTAGATGGTGGCAGCTGGTTCAGACCCATCCTCCAAGCAGTTGTCCTGGTCTTCTGGACTGAGTCCATCTGGTCATCTATGGCTGCTTGAATAGGCCCTCCCCATCAAACGGCATGCCCTTTATTTGAGCCTGAGCCTTGACGGACAGCCTGGAGGACTGGAGGCAAGTGTACCATCCAAGTCCTATCGCCCCTGTCAAGTTCCTTGTACCACACTCTGCCTGATGCTGCCATGTGTGAGTTCTGGCAAACCTCAGGGGTATGCATGAGAGGCTAACTGTTTTGGTGGCACTGACAGCTCGAGGATGAGGTATGTGCAGGGGAGACTGCCTATTCTAGTGGGACTGACAACTCAGACTTGGATAATGAGATGATTGCTGAAATGGTCACAGTTCCAGCTGCAGTCTAAAACTCTGCATACTCACCTGTGCCTACTATGGGGGAAGATTAGTTCGAGGGCAGCCAAGAAGACCAGTCAATTTGCCCGGGGGAACAGGAAAGAGCAAAAACATCTTGATGAAGGAGATTTAGAGATGGGGAGTCTATCGGATGGGGAACTCCTTCCTCCTAGGTGAATCCAACAGTCCATTGTCACAGTCACACAGTGGCCCAACTAGGGTCTCTGAGGGAGGAAAACGGGCGCGCCCAGTTCCACAGTGCTCCTCTCACCAGGGATAGACGCAAAAGGATTCACAAATAAAGCTTTGAGTGAAGAATGTCAGAGAGGGTTCAAATTTCACTTTGTGCATGCTCAGAGACCTATATGTGAAATAAAGACATTTGGCAAAAAAAAAAGCTGGTGAGACTATTACTGCTGGGAGGGAGAAACATGGCTCATGACAAGTGCTTGGCTGTGTGGCTCCCCTGGAGTGAGGGCTGGGCAGCCTCGCCTCTGACATCATTGGCCAGGTCCTGTAAATCCCTTGGAAGGGTTTTGTATACGGTAGAAATCCTGTCCCATAACATGAGTTGGTACCTGCTGTGGCTTGGTAATTTGCCATCTTCAGGGCCAGTACAGTGGAGGAATAGAAGCAGCATCCCATTGTGTCTAAGTGGGTAGCCCTCATTCTCATCTGGTATGGAGTGCTCCCTCCTGGACAAACCATGAGCTGACTCTACAATGATAGAATTCAGGTGGGGGTGTTGGAACAAGAATGGTGCATCCTGTTCCTGCATCCATTTCATGTGCTTGAGCCTCTTCAGCACAGGGACTACAGGCAAGGGGTTTCCATTCCTGCAGTACCAAGTCCATCAGCATTGTCAGGAATGGAATGGCCAATGGTCCCATGATCTGTGTACCACCTCAACCACCAGGTCCTTAGCTCTCCTAGGTTCCTGCTGCAGGTTAAACTGTGTGCCATCCACATTCCCAGATCCTCTGACAGTGAGGGTGCATCCAGGGAGTCACTGCAGCATCTGTGAGTTGGATAGGTAGTCTCTGGAATCTGACACTTAGCACCAAGGTGAGCATTGGGTCCTGGTGCATCATATGAGCCTGGATGCACAGTCTTGGGTTTGATCTTCAGCATGAAATCAGGGCTCTGTTGGAGTGCGCCAGGGTTCAGTACGGCTGCTCCAGGTATCTGGACTTGAAGAAAGCCTAGCAACCATGGTAGAAGCCTTTATTGTAGTCACTCCTGTATGGTGGCACTGACCAGTGAGGAATATGGTCCCAATCAGCAATGGGCAAGTGGGAGCAGAACCTGCACTTGTTGGGATCAGTGGAGTAGGCCTTACCTGGAATTAGTGAAGAGAGAGAGATGCACCTTGGTACTTAGACAATCAAAGGTACTTGCTGTATAGGCAGAGGGATCTCTTAACTCCCCCTTGGAGAATAATGTCATCAGTGCTGTTTCGCATTTCAGTGCTGTAGTTCCTGGATGCCTCTCAGTACCGGCAAAGAATGGTGCTGGGGACCAGGTTAATATTCTGCCTCCAAGATATACAGGGTTCTGGTAGGGGCGATCTTGTTGTGGCATTAGTCTGAAAGCATTTGTCACCATCTTTGGAGTTTACTGCATTGGCCAATTTCAAGACCAATTTTTGCCAATTCTTGCTCCAGTGATCTTCAACACATGGTCCATCTGGTGAACAGCCAAAAAGGGCTCTGCCATCACTGCAGGAGGCATGGAGGAAGTTTAGCCCCTGATGTTGCTGGTTGCTCTGCTGGGCAAGGGGAGCCAGTTCCATGGAGGATTATGTCCAGAGTGGTTCTCTCAGGTGACTGGTCTTGTGATTTCTTGCCTGTTTAGTAAATAACTGGCAGTGGTAGTGGGAAGTGGGGCTGAAGTGCAGAGAGGAAAACGGGGCAAAATACAGTCCAACAAAGATAATTCTTTTTAAAAAGGAAAAAAGAGTGAAAAGGAGTTTGAGAGGTTTTAGATGAAGAGGAGGAACTCACGGAGAGAAGGCAAGTGAAATAGCTATAAGGAGCAGAGGGAGAACTTCCTGATGCACGAACAATGGCAGCTGAAGAACTGAGAACAAGGGAGGAGCGCTCTCTCATGCCAGGGTGTGCCCAGGAGAGGGGCTCCTGCCAAATACTAATTAGCTTTAGAATCTTCCCAAACAGGCTCCATGAAGGCAGGCAGGCAGGCAGGGCCCATACATGTGATGCACAAAGACCACAAAGAAGAACCATATATTATACATGGCATTTTTGGACTTCCATATATTAATTTTTTGAAGATTCTGGTGTAAAGGAAAGTTTAACTGTTTAAATAATCAGTATTTTCAACAACTTTCCATATCAGAGACATAAAGCTGCAGATTTACAAACTTAGGGTACAATCTGCTTACAACACGGGTACAGAAAGACAACTGACTTGCACAAAGGCAAAATGGAGGGTTGGGATGGGTGTGGAAATGCATGCAACTTTCCCAGTCCCTCTACAAGAGTGTTGCAACTGATCCTGTGTGAACAGAGAGGAAAAACAGGTTCAAGTATGTATGTATGTATTTAGAATTTTTGTATGCCGTTCCATTTGCATGAGCTTCGGGACGACTTACATACAATAAATAAACACCATACAAATAGTGCACATAAAATCCAGATTCACCCTGGCTGCAATTTAAAAAACCTATAGATGATATTAAAAATTGTTTAAATATTGTTTAAATAAAAAGGTCTTAGCCTGATGCCGAAAAACAAATAATGACGGCGCCAGGCGGACCTCTCTGGGGAGTGCATTCCATAGGTGGGGCGCCACCGCAGAGAAAGCCCTCCTCCAGTTACTCAGCCTCCTAATGTCTTTCACAGAGGTTTCCCGGAGGAGGGCCTCTGCTGCTGATCTCAGGGGCGGGGGGAGGGCAAATATGGAAGGTATTCCTTTAAGTATCCAGGTCCCAAGCCGTTAAGGGCTTTATAGGTGATAACCAGCACCTTGAATTGAGCCCGGACTTCGATGGGGAGCCAGTGAAGCTGGTGGAGGACTGGGGTTATATGAGAATAACACCCAGTCCCCGTCAGCAACCTGGCTGCTCTATTTTGCACCATCTGAAGTATCCGTACTGTCTTCAAGGGCAGCCTCACATAGAGCGTATTACAGAAGTCCAATCGGGAAGAGCAGGTTGCTTACCTGTAACTGATGTTCGAGTGGCCATCTGTGCAGTCACACATATGGGTTCTGCACCTGCGCAGTGCCTTTGGCCGGAAGATTAACAGCCAACGGTTTTTGGAGGGAACTCCGCTCCCCCTCCCCCCTAGCATTATATAAGGAGCGGAGTGTCCGCGATTTTCCAGTCTTTGAAAGACCGACGTTTGTTCTTATAACGTTTGTCAGTATGACAATATAGCCAAATTCAGTAGTGGTACGACACATAGCAAAGAGATTATAGCATCGAAAGAAATAGTCGGACCACCCATGACACCAAGCGGGGTCAGAGGGTGGGTTGTGTGACTGCACAGATGGCCACTCGAAGAACATCAGTTACACGTAAGCAACCTGCTCTTCTTTGTCGTGGCCTCTGTGCATCACACATATGGGTAGAATAACAAGATTACCCCAAGTGGAGGAGGAAGGTGTCATCAGCAAAGGACAGAAAAAAGGACAGCTCTGCCAAAAGAGCAATCCTGCCTGGCATGGACATCGAGTCTATAATGTCTGGCGAAGGTACACGGGGTAGCCCAAATGGCCGCCCTGCACACATCTTCTATTGGGACCCCTGATGCAAAGGCCGAAGAAGCAGCAACAGCTCTTGTAGAATGACTTCTTGGAGTAGATGGCAAGTCCAACTTAGCTAACTGATAAGACAGGACAATTGTATTTACTATCCATTTCGAAAGACGTTGTGAAGTGACTGGACAGCCTCGGTCATGTTCCGAATATTTCACAAAAAGTCTATTGGAACGCCGAACAGACTCAGTCCTGGACCTATAAAAGGCTAAGCAACGACAAACGTCCAGCATATGTAGAGATCGCTCTATCAGATTCGAAGGGGTCGGAAAGAATGCCAGTAAAACAATCTCCTGTTGCATGTGAAACGAAGTAGCGACTTTCGGAAGGAAAGACGGATCCAGCTGAAGAACCACTTTTTCCTTATGAAAATTTAGAAAAGGGGGGTCTACCCGAAGGGCGCAGAGTTCAGAGGATCTACGGACTGAAGTGACTGCAACAAGGAAGGCAGTCTTCCATGAAGCAAGGCGCAGATCGATCGTCGCCATGGGTTCGAAAGGTGATCGAGTCAGTGCTTGTAAAACCACCGAAAGACTCCAGGTGGGCATTAGAGGTCTTATAGTTGGATGCAGATTACTCAATCCTTTCAAAAATCTTTTAATCAGAGGTTGAGCAAAAATGGAGAGACCATGTATAGTTCCCTGGTAATGTGAAATCGCTGCTGTATAAACTTTTATGGATGAAGGTTTGAGTCCAGACTGATGCAATTCAAAGAGAAACTGAAGGATCTGTGAAACAGAAGCCAAGGGGGCTGGAAATGAGTGTAAACTGGCAAAGTTAGAGAATCTCTGCCATTTTGCTGCGTACGACTTCCTAGTAGACAGTCGTAGCGCAGATTCGAGAATATACTGTAGGTCTGGGTGTAGACTCTGCTGAGCAGGAATGGCAGGGACAGTTGGTGGTGTCGATACCGGTGCATCGCAGCTGGTCATCGTATCCTCCATGCAGTCAGTTTCAGCGACAGCAAGTCTGGGTGGCGGATCGTGCCCTCCCTCTGGGTAACAAGATAAGGAAGAAGAGGGAGTTGGAAAAATTCTTCTTGGGAGACGTGAAGGAGAGTTGAGAACCATGGCTGGCGTGGCCACGAGGGGGTGATCAGTAGCCCTGTGGCCCCTTCGCGAATGATCTTTGCCAACACTCTCATGATGAGTGGGATCGGAGGGAAAGCATAAAAAGTCGTATTTGTCCAGGGGATCATGAAATCGTCCCCGAGTGAGTCCTGACCCATCCCTGCTCTGGAACAATAGGCTGTGCATGCCCTGTTCTGTTGTGTGGCAAACAGGTCGATGTCTGGCTGGCCCCATCGGTGAAATAGCATGTCGTGAACCCGATGGTCTAGCTCCCATTCGTGTGACCGCGACGTATGTCTGCTCAAGAGATCTGCGTCTGTATTTTCCGTGCCCGCAAGGTGAACTGCTAGAAGAGTGATACCTCTCGGTATGCACCAGTCCCAAATCTGCATGGCTAGGCGGGCTGGTTTCTGGGATCGGGTTCCCCCTTGTTTGTTCAAATAAAAGACCGTCACCATGTTGTCTGAGGTCACCTGGACGACCTGGTGTAGAAGCACATCCTCGAATGATTGCAGGGCTTTGAAAACAGCAAGAAGTTCCAGAAAATTAATATGGTTCCTGCAATCCCGGTGACTCCATATCCCCTGGGTACGTAGATAGGAGCAAATTGCTCCCCATCCCAGCAGGGACGCATCGGTGCCGAGGGTTACTGTAGGATACCGGGGTCGAAACGAAACGCCTACAGTCAGATTGGCTGGGTCTATCCACCATAACAGGGACTGAAGAACGGAAGCCGGGAGTCGAATCCGTTTGGTAGGTGGATCTGTCTGTGGTCAAAACATTCCGTTGAAGAACAGTTGAAGGGGACGTACCCTGAGTTTGGCATACGGAACCACAGCGATGGAAGCAGACAGGCTCTGAACAGACTGGGCGGGGACAGTTCTTGCTTGACGAATCTGAGCGATGCACTGAGCAATCGCATGCCGTCTGTCCCGAGGAAGGAAGGCTCTTGCCAACATCAAATCCAGCCAGGCTCCGATAAAGTTGATCACCTGCGTAGGGAGAAGGGAAGATTTCTGTTGATTAATACAGAGTCTGAGATCGTGCAATAGAGCACATGTAAACTCAACAGCAGACGAAAGCCCTGCTTCTGTGTTGGAGACGAGCAACCAATCATCAAGGTACGGGTATATCCGAATTCCACATAATCGAAGGTGTGCACAGACAGGAGCCATACACTTTGTAAAAACCCGTGGTGCAGTGGCTAATCCAAATGGTAGCACATTGAATTCGTAGATTTCAGAGTCCACCGCAAAACAAAGGAAACGCCTATAACTTGGATGTACTGAAATATGAAAATAGGCATCCTTCAGATCCAATGAGGCGAACCAATCCCCTTTTCCCAGCAATGGGAGAATACTCTGAAGTGTGGTCATCCGAAACTTCTTTGGTGTTATGAATCTGTTGAGAGCTCTCAAGTCCAATATTGGTCTGAGACCACCATCTCGTTTCGGGGCCGTAAAGTATCTGGAATAGAACCTGTGGAATCCCTCCGATAATGACAGGCAACGAATAGCTCCTTTAGTAAGGAGTTGGTGAATCTCGTCTAACAGTACCAAGGAAGTCGAAGTATACTGGATAGGATTCAGTGATGGCACAACGTCGAATTCGATTCCATATCCGTGCTGAATGACAGATAACACCCACCCATCAGATGTGATGGACTCCCAAATGGAGGGCTGACTCTTCAGTTGATCCCCAAATGAGAGAGAGCAGGGTAGAGTTGGAATGAGAGGAGAGGTTCGCTCGTCGCATCAGCGCTGTCGCCTGTCCGTATCAAAGCGGCAGCAGCCCTGTTGGAAGCGCTGGGGTGGTTGTTGCCTGCAACGCTGCTGACGTTGATGTGGTTGCTGTTGCCAAGGCGGAAATTGTTGACGGTACTGTGGACGTGACCATGACCAGTTACATCGGGGTAGAGATTGCAATTCCATACGACGGGCTGTCATCCTTGATTCATGGATTTTCTTCAATTTGCTATCCGTCCTCGCATGGAAGAGACCGGAACTGTCGAACAGCATCTCCTCAATTCTCCACTTCATCTCGTCCAGAAAATTGCAATTATGCAACCAGGCGTGTCTGCGGAGGGAAATGGCACCGACCAGCAACCTCAAGTCAGAGTCCACGTGGTGCCTCGCGGTGGAAAGCTGTTGCACTGCCACTTGCATAGCTTCCTTAACAAAAGTCTTAGCAAGTTCGCCCTGGTTTCCCGGGAGGGTATCGATGATGGCGTCCAGGCGTTGCATAAGAAAATATTGGTAACGCGCCAGGGTTGCCTCATAATTAGAAATTCGTAAACCAAGGCCCGAAGCTGCGTATACCCGGTGGGCAAGGGAATCAACCTTTCTGCCCTCTTTGTCACGAGGTGAGGTGTGTCCATGGGCTTCCCGACCCTGCGAGGATTCTACAACAACCCAATTCGGCTTGGGGTGACGGAGAAGAAACGGGATGTCCTCTTCCCGCACCCAATACATGGACTCGTATTTACGAGAAGTCGGTTGTGGGTGAGCTGGGAGGTCCCATGGCTGGGTCATTGCCTGCCGTAAGGTTGTAATAAACGGCAAGGCAATAGATGTGGATCGTTCGCCCCTGACCACATCATAAAAACGATTGGGTGCTCGGTCCCGGCTGTTGGTGGGCTTCTATATCGAGTGATCTCACTAGTCTGGCCATCAGATCGTTAAACAATATATACGGTTCCTCGGGCGACCCCAGGCCCTGAGAAGCAACCGCTGCATCCGGCGAGGTTGAGTCAGCCTCAGACTCATCAGATTCCATCCAGTGGGGGGGTGGTACACTGGAGGAAGAATCTCCTGGTGACTCTGATCTGCCACTTTCTTTAGATGGGGCACTTGGGGCATCTCTGGGCGTTGAATGGAAACATTCCCGAGGCACTGGTGGTGAAGATGGTCCCCTGGAGGTCGGATAATAGGCTACAGAGTGGTACTCTTCCCATCTCGGAGCGGAGGAGTACCTGGAGTGGCACCAATCATCAGACCTCGCATCCGAGGAATGGTTCCTACGGCTTCTCGGAGGGGAGATGGCGATCTCAGTATCCATCGGGATTGGAGGCATTGGGATTGGTGATCGAGCTCAAGGTGGAGAATCTCGTATTTCCCCATCAGAGATGGAACCACGCCTTGAATCCAGAATGGGTTCGGCTGTCGGTCGGCGCGGTGAGCCCGGTGGGGTAAACTTCATAGCCGCCTGGATGGTCAAGACCGAGGGGGTCGGTTCCGAAGCAGGGATCGGAATCGAGGAAGAGGCCAAGCCCAAGTGGTGGTGTTTTGCCTGCTTGGGGTTCTTCCGCTTCTTAACCAGCTTGCCCATCTTATCCTTCTTGGCCTTCTTATGCACAGGATATTTATCTGAGTCGCTGTGCTTTCTTTTTTCCTTTTGTTTCCTTGGCAGGGAAACAGACTGGTCAGCCATGGTATAAGCGCCTTCTTCAGAAGGGCGTGAGGGCAGAGCAATGGAGGAAGAGGCCGGGCGTTGCGGCAGGTAAACTGAAGTTGGATGGCCTTCGGGTGGGGCCACAACAGTGGAAGGCTTAGCCACCAGCCGGTCCAATTGGAGGAGAGCCTGGTCCCATAAGAGTTTGCAGAGGCGGTTCTCCCTGTTCTTCCTCGCCTGTTTAGAGAAGGCCAATCAATGGCCACACTTATCGGTTCTGTGCCCTTCCCCCAAACAAAGGAGGCACAGATCATGCGGGTCCACGGCGGGCATTCTGGAGCCGCATTTTCCGCACTTGCGGAACGCCGCCCATTGCGCCATCGTAGAAAGAAGAAAAAAAGGAGATAGTAAAGCAGGAAAGTAATATTTTTTTTATAGGAACGATAAAGAGGAAAAAATGGTGCAAAAGTTAAGAAGAAATATAAGTGAAGTACTAACAACAAGAACAAAGGATACAAACTTGGTAGGAAAAAGGAGAGATTTTTGAACAAGCAAGAAGGTAAGTAATAATCTTAGCGAGAGCGAAGCGGCATGAGGCACAACGAATGGTGGTTGCAAAGACTGGAAAATGGCGGACACCCCGCTCCTTATATAATGCTAGGGGGGAGGGGGAGCAGAGTTCCCGCCAAAAACCGTTAGCTGTTAATCTTCTGGCCAAAGGCACTGCGCAGGCGCAGAACCCATGTGTGTGATGCACAGAGGCCATGATGAACAAGTAACCAATGCATGTGTCACTGTTGCTAGGCAATCATCCTCCAGGTAGGGACACAGCTGATGGATTAACAGAAGCTGAAGGAAAGCGCTCCTCGCCACTGCAGTCACTTGAGCTTCCAAAGACAGCTCTGGGTAGAGGAGCACTCCCAAGCTGCAGACCCTATTCTTTAGAGGGAGTGCAACCCCATTCAGGAGAAGGTCCAAGTCACCTACCCAGGAGCCTGAACCACCCACCAACAGGATCTCTGTCTTATCTGGACTGAGTTTCAGTTTATTGTATTTGCATTCTCTGTATATGTTCCAAGTCTGAAGGGAGTTTCTTATACTTCTCTTATACCTCTCCCCATTCTAAGGAGCTCAGAGTAGTTTATATATGACCTAAGGCAATGATCCGGGATAGCCCTACTTAGGCAGAAGAATGGCAGCATGAGCTGATGAAGTATGAAATCAGTGTTCAGTTGCCCCATAGTATTGTGATCTTGTTCAGGATTTGAGCAAAAGGCAAGATGACACATATAAAGCAAGACAGGTTGTTTACCTGTTAAAGTGAGTTCTTCAAGTGGTCATCTGTATATTCAAATATATTCTGTGCATTCTGTGCCTTTGGGAAGCCCCATCTGCAAAAGTTCTATAGCTGAAGAATTTTTGGCAAGGAAATCTGCTCCACTGGTCCCAGTGTGCATGTTCCTAGTGGGTTCCTGTCTGTTCCCTTCATCCCTTGAGTCATTCAACTACATCCTTGAATCTGAGTGGGATACCACTACTGATGTCAACACCAAGGTGGGGATGGTGAGTGGCTTGTGCAAGTGCACATATGACCACATAAAGAACTACAGGTACAGATAAACAACCTGTTATTTTTCATGGTTTCTGGGCATCACACATATGAGCAAGTACCAATCTGACTTAAAGAAGAAGGTTAGTGCCTTACTGTAAGACTGCACCAGTTGAAGGAACTATCTGCTATGGCTCATGCACTTGAATCAGTAATGGCAAATGAAGGCATTGACCAGGTGGCTGCCTAGCACAGTTCTAGGAAACAGACCCCTTTACAAAGCACCACTGAAGTTGCCATAGCATACATTGAGCGTTAGCCAACTCAGTGGCCAGTTTGATGGAATGAAACACCCAGAACAAAAGAGGCACCAGGTATCCAAGCCACTTGGTCCCTAAACACACGAACAAGAAGGCACTTGGACAAAAAGACTACATTCTTGACTTGTAAAAGGTAAGTGCTTGCTAAATGACCACAGCATATAGAAAAGTCTCAAGACAGAGAAGCAGGAAATAAAAAGAAAGCTGGAAAGATGATGTTTAGATTAAGATAGGAATCTGACACAACTCTGGATGGGAAGGTGTTATCTGGACGGAGTACCACTTGATTACAATGGGGTATTATGGAGTATTAGAGAAGATGGGTCCATGTATAAAGTGCACAGTTCCTGAATGGCTACCAGGGAAGAAAATTTCCACAACAGGAGCTAAGTGGTTCAAATGGTTTGAAAGTCACAGCTGAACTCCCACTTGGGTCTGAGCACCAAACTGGAGCAAAATTTTGTATCCTGGAGAAAATGCCTCAAGATTGTACGGTGACTGTATTTCCACTAAAAGGTTAGAGGCTGGTATGCTCAAAATCTCCTTCATGGATCACTGCCTTGTCGTGGTGAAGGGGCTTGTGTAGCTCAATGAATCTATGAGCTATGCCGTGCAGGGCCACCCAAAATGGACAGGTCACAGCAGAGAAACTCTGACAAAAAGTGATCCACTGGAGAAGGAAATGGCAACCCACTCCAGTATCTTTGCTATGAAAACCCCATGGACAGTACCAAAAGGCAAAAAGATACGACGCCGGAAGATGAGCCCCTCAGGTCGGAAGGTGTCCCAATATGCTACTGGGGAAGAGCAGAGGGCTAGTACTAGTAGTGCCAGAAAGAATGAAGTGACTGGGTCAAAGCCGAAAGGACACTCAGTTGCTGATGTATCTGGTGGTGAAAGGAGAGTCCGATGCTGCAAAGATCTATACTCCATAGGAACCTGCAATGTAAGATCCATGAATCAAGGCAAGCTGGATGTGGTCAAACAAGAGATGACAAGACTGAACATCGACATCTTAGGAATCAGTGAACTAAAATGGACAGGAATGGGTGAATTTAATTCAGAGGACCATCAGGTATATTACTGTGGGCAAGAATCCCTCAGAAGAAATGGAGTAGTCTTCATAGTCAATAAAAGAGTAGGAAAAGAAGTACTGGGAAACAATCTCCAAAATGATAGAATCTCAGTTCGAATCCAAGGCAAACCATTCAACATCACAATAGTCCAAGTCTATGCCCTAACCACTGGTGCTGAAGAGGCTAGAGTTGACCAGTTCTATGAAGGCCTACAGCACCTTCTAGAATTAACTCCAAAAAATGATGTCCTTATCATCATGGGGGATTGGAATGCTAAAATAGGAAGCCAAAAGATAACCAGAATAACAGGTAATTTGGCCTTGGAGTACAAAATGAAGCAGGGCACAGGCTGGTAGAATTCTCTCAAGAGAATATGATGGTCATAGCAAACACTTTTTTCCAACAACCCAAGAGATGACTCTACACACAGACATCACCAGGCGGTCAACAAAGAGATCAGATTGACTATGTGCTCTGCAGCCAAAGATGAAGATGCTCTATACAGTCAGTAAAAACTAGACCAGGAGCTGACTGTGGCTCAGATCATGAGCTTCTCGTTGCAAAATTTAGGCTTAAATTGAAGAAAGTAGGGAAAAGCATTAGGCCACTCAGGTATGACCTAAATCATATCCCTGATGAATATACAGTAGAGATGACAAATAGATTTAAGGAATTAGATTTGATAGACACGAGTGCCTGAAGAACTATGGATGGAGGTTCACAACATTGTACAAGAGGTAGCAACTAAAACCATCCCAAAGAAAAAGAAATGCAAGAAAGCAAAATGGCTTTACAAATAGCTGAGGAAAGAAGGGAAGCGAAAGGCAAGGGAGAAAGAGAAAGATACACCCAATTGAATGTAGAATTGCAGAGAATAGCTAGAAGAGATGATAATGCCTTCTTAAATGAACAGTGCAAAGAAATAGAAGAAAACAATAGAATAGGGAGGACAAGAGATCTCTTCAAGAACATATGAAGGGAATGTTTCATGCAAAGATGGGCATGATAAAGGACCAAAATGGCAGGGACCTAACAGAGGCAGAAGAGATTAAGAAGAGGTGGCAAGATTACACAGAAGAACTATACAAGAAAGAGCTTAATGTCCCTGATAACCACGATGGGGTAGTCACTGATCTCGAGCCAGACATCCTGGAGTGTGAAGTCAAATGGGCCTTAGGAAGTCTGAGCAACAACAAAGCTAGTGGAGGCGACAGTATTCCAGTTGAGCTATTCAAAATCTTAAAAGACAATGCAGTAACAGTGCTACACTCAATATGCCAGCAAATTTGGAAAACTCAACAGTGGTCACAGGATTGGAAAAGGTCAGTTTACATTCCGATCCCAAGGAAGGGCAATGCCAAAGTATGTTCAAACTACCGCACCATTGCACTCATTTCACATGCTAGCAAAGTGATGCTCAAAATCCTACAAGCTAGGCTCCAACAGTATGTGGACCAAGAACTACCAGAAGTACAGGCAGGATTTTGAAGAGGGAGAGGAACTAGAGATCAAATTGCCAACATACACTGGATCATGGAGAAAGCTAGGGAGTTCCAGAAAAACATCTACTTCTGCTCCTCATTGACTATGCTTCATTGACAATGCATCTTATTTGTCTCTTGAGAAACCTATATGCGGGTCAAGAAGCAACAGTGAGAACTCGGCACGGAACCACTGATTGGTTCAAAATTGAGAAAGGAGTTTGGCAAGGCTGTATACTGTCACCCTGACTGTTTAACTTATATGCAGAGCACATCATGAGAAAGGCAGGGCTAGGTGAATCACCAGTTAGAATTAAGATTGCTGGGAGAAATATCAACAACCTCAGATATGCAGATGATACCACTCTCATGGCAGAAATGAAGAGGAACTAAAGAGCCTCTTGATGCGGGTGAAGGAGGAGAGCGCAAAAGTTGGCTTGAAACTCAACATTAAGAAAACTAAGATCATGGCATCCGGTCCTCTCACTTCCTGGCAAATAGATGGGGAAGAAATGGAGGTAGTGACAGATTTTATTTTCCTGGGCTCCAAGATCACTGCAGACGGGGACTGCAGCCAAGAAATTAAAAGATGCTTGCTCCTGGGGAGGAAAGCTATGGCAAATCTAGATAGCATACTAAAAAGCAGAACTGTGGTGCTGGAGGAGACTCCTGCGAGTCCCTTGGACCGCAAGGCGATCAAACCGGTCAGTTCTAGAGGAGATCAACACTGACTGCTCTTTAGAAGGCCAGATACTGAAGATGAAACTCAAATACTTTGGCCACCTAATGAGAAGGAAGGACTCCCTGGAGAAGAGCCTAATGCTGGGAACAATAGATGGCAAAAGAAGAAGGG
>NW_025336481.1:17796106-17807176 GCF_004798865.1 Varanus komodoensis | reverse complement strand
TTTGGCCACCTAATGAGAAGGAAGGACTCCCTGGAGAAGAGCCTAATGCTGGGAACAATAGATGGCAAAAGAAGAAGGGGACGGCAGAGAATGAGGTGGCTAGATGAAGTCACTGAAGCAGTTGGTGTGAGCTTAAGTGGACTCCGGGGGATGGTGGAGGACAGGAAGGCCTGGAGGAATGTTGTCCATGGTGTCACGATGGGTTGGACACGACTTCGCAACCAACAACAACATGCACAAAATGCTAGCCATTTACAGATGTAGATTTCAGGTGGATTTATAAGCTTTATCAATCATGTATTGTACCAATGCACAAAAAGGACTTGGTGCATCAATCCTCCAGATACTCATGCACAGCATCTGGAAGTCTGGGTCTTGAATCTTGCCCCAATATCAAGTAAGCAGGATTTGGATGAATGGGAGTTGAATTTCTTCTGAGAGCTAAAAGCTTTTGCCAGCATGGTGTTATTGGGATAAAGTCTGTGTCAATTATCCCTATCCTTACCAGAACCTTGCTGTCATAAAACAGAAAGAACAGATGGAACTATGTTCCTGTCCATATCCACTGGAAGATGAAAGCATCTCCCAGGTTCTGCAATATTAACCTTCACTATGCTGCAAAAGTTGGGACAAGTGATAATCTCCACTGAGGCAAACAAACCTACCACTGTGCTGCTCCATCAGAGCAGTATGTCTGTCAGTACTATCCTGTCCATTTCCCACTGATAACAAGCTAGGTAGGTACAACTCAGGCATTCAGCAGTAACAGTGATTGCCCACTTCAGCAATACACACTGTGACTTGTCTGATTTGATGGGGAACACACCAGTTGAAAATGAGTAGGGTGAGATCAACAAGTCGAAAGATCTCATTCCTCCCTGCCTGTTCAAGAAGTAAACAACAATAGCAATACCCAAAACTACACAAATGGGATAGCAACTGAAATAGGTACTGACTACCCACACAGCTTTCTTGATACTCAGACTCCAAAAAGGCAATGTTCCAGTGCTGCCTGTTTCCAGTCACAGCCCTAAGAACCACAATGTCCTGCACTGTAGACACTATCCCAAGAGGGATGCATCTATTATAAGGACTCTGAAGAACTAGGAGTTCCAACAAAAAGGCTATCTCCATTCACCATTCCAATGTGTCTGCCACATTCCTCGATATATGAAGCAAGGTGGAACACTGAGATTGACTGAAGGCATGGATGAACCAATTCTGAAGGGGCCTCATACAAAGATGCAGAAAAAAATCCAATTACTACACAAGTTACAGTAACAACCCAAGCGGTTTGAATATGCCACACTTTAGTAACTGTTTAGGTAGTAAGTCACCTAACAAGGCAACTCAGAACTGTCACACAGTCTCATAAAAGAAATACTCAGCTCATCACAGAATCCAGCACAAGCCCAAAGAATTAGTAGACACTGTGCACTAGGATGAAGTGTGATTGTTTTATTTTCCCACTGAGCTTAAGATCATGGAGGAGACAGAACACTAGAGAGAATGACTTTTAGATGTCCTGCCCTTGTAGAGGCAAACAGCAGCGAACTATTGCTAAATCCTGTGTCCTTTAGATGCAAAGATGGGCACTTACCAGTGCCATAAAATGGGTGAAAACCCACAATGCCACAGCACTGTTATAACATGACTGATACTCAAACCACTGCCAAAATGAATGGGACCAAAGCTGGAATAGAGAGATTGTATACAGATATAAGCATGTTCCACTATCACTCCCATTCCAACATAGGGTGACATAATCTTATCTGCAAAGTTCATAAAAGCTATAATCCTTCTGAATCAACAGTATCTGGAAAGCACTGAATCTGGAGATCCTCTAAGGGATGGCAATGGGCAGCCATACCAAGATGGAGATTCATTTCTACACTGCCTGAAACTCTTTCTTGGTTCTAGAGCACATGAAAATTTTCTAATACTGTATAACCTGCTGACATAGATGTACTTGCTAAGACGTCTTGCACTCCATTTGTTTTGCTGGACTGCACTGGTACCAGCAAATTTAGCATTGACAGTAAAGTTAGAGATACACTGGTGTCAACTCTGTCAAGTGTGGACATGAATCAGGAGCCAACTCTTTTGGCTCAGGTTTCAGTGCTTTGATTTCTTAGGACAACTTTACAGCTGCCATGTCAATGATCATCCAGTTATGCATGGGCAGTATGGGACCTGGTTAGAACTCAGGAATAAGAAGACCCCAACAAATCTACAGGTGACATGGATAAGAGAAAAACTTGGAAATTCTTCTAAGGTGGTTATTGAAAGCTGTATTGTATGAGTTGATAATAGATCCACTATGACAAGCAGCTTTTTCCAGAGGACAGCCATAGCCTGCCAGAGCAGCTTTGCCCAGCCTGCTTGGTAATCAGCACACGTTTCCACTTTATGATCTTCCTCAGGGAGTGCCTGTTTGTGGGGGGTTGTGTTATTACTGCAGTGGACACATTTACAAAAGAGCACTCTTACAGCCAATACCTTCAGACAAATGCAAAAACTGAGAATACAAAAAAAAAAAAAAAAAAAAGCCCCCCCCCCCCCGCCCCAGTACATAAGAGTGCAAAGGGAAAAACAGGTGAGGCAGAAGACTCAGGTAAGCTAGAATATAACTTCTGTAGTTTGTAGCAGCTTACTGAACGACAAAGAAGTTTGCAATGAGGCTATTGTGGAAATAAGCGAGGCACTGTTAGGGACATGTGCACCAGGAGAACTAGTACAAACGTTTCCTGAATAGGATTTCAAAGAGGCAGAGAGGCCTTGTTTGTGATGCAAAAAGACCAGAAGAAAAACCTATACCTCTAGAATCTAGATCAGGCTTCCTTAGTTTGCTGCCCTCCAGATGTTTTGGACTGCCAGCATTCTTGACCACTGTCAGTACTAGTTAGGGTCAATGAGAGTTGAGGTCCTAAACTTTGGAGGGCACCACATTGGGGAAGGGTGGTCTCAATTAATAATTAGTTTTGCAGGAAATGTTTGCAAAAATAAGTTCATAATGAAGAGACATAGTGATACATGTGCTCATACTGAAGAGGAAGTTCAGCAATGAGATACATCTAGCAACTGAGAAGTACCAATGCAATAGCCACTAGATAGAAACCAAGAAATCTGATGTAGGGCACCCTGCAGCTTTACTGGATCTTTATTGAGCTGGCTGCATTCTATTGCTTTTTTTTTTCCTCCTCCACCTGCCTTTTTTTTTTTTTTTTATTCTAGACTGCACAGAAATAGTTCCTGAAACATGGCTGTGGATAGCAGGTGCCACTGTAAGGCTTAAGAACTGCTGCCTGATTCCAACAATTAGATTAAATTTAACTAAATTATTTCTTGATTAAGCTTTCAAATCGTATGAATGACTGTGATGATAGGTTACTGTGGGGCTGGTTTATACTCTTGTATGACTTATGCAATGGTATACTGTGTAAGTTAACCAGTCTTAAAAATAAAGTCAGGCAATGTACCATTGATGATACTCTACAGTAATGAGTTTTATACAGTAAGGAGCTTCAAGCAATACAACTGGCATAAATAACAAATCCAGGTTTGAGTTATGTATATGGCTTCTTAATTGACAGTCATCAACATAGATAACAGAGTTATAGTTATCTAAAGTACTCACCTGAACTATAAACAGGAATTTGCCCTTTGGTAGATAAATCTGAGAGACCCACATTTAGACTACCAGATACTATACTGTCTAAATGTGGTTTAGGCCCAACTGGATGAGATGGAGAATGTTTCATACCAGGTTGCCTCTGTTGTTGCTGAAGGGCACTCACCATACGAGCAAGCTGCAGCCAATGAAACAAGAATGAATGGTTAACCTTATTACAAGCATTTACACTTGCAGGAGCATGTTTGTTTACAGGAAGCAATCAAGTAACTAATTCATTTAAAAGTTATGCCTAACATGGAGTTTGCCTTTTTCATGGCAGCTGCACACTGGGGTTGACATTTTCACTGAGCTGTTCACCATGGTCCCAAGACCCCTTTCTTGATCAGTCACTGCTGGCTCAGATCCCATCAGCCTATACTTGAAGTTGGAAGTTTTTGCCCCAATATGCATTACTTTATGCATGCTTGTTTTGAATTACATTTGCCACTCGATGCCTATGCTCCCAACATTAAGAGATCCCTTCTGAGCTCCTCACACTCCTATTTAGTTTTATGCACTCTAAATAGTTTGGTATCAGCAGCAAATGTGACCACTTCACTGCTTACTCCTAGTTCAAAGCATTTACGAATTGGTTGAAAAGTACCGGTCTTAATGCAGAACCCTATGGGAACCACTGATTACATTCCTCTACTGGTAGAAATTACAGTTTACTCTTATGCCCTACTTCCTGATCTACCACAAGGCTTCACTGTATGTGATGCACACATCTTACTGATCATATATTCTACCTGCTGCTCTTGCTGCTGTCGTACAGCTTGAGAAATCTTTCTCTGATTCTGTAATAGCTGTTGCTGCTGTTGCTGCTGCTGCAGAAGAAGTTGGCAAGCCTGCAAAGCAAATGAAGGAGGGAAAAAACTAGTTTACTTGCGCAACAGCTCTTACTGGAATTAACTGCTAACAAATAAGCATCATTCATTGATGTGAGTAGCATATGATCTGTATAACAAAAAGGGTTTCTGTGAAAGGTTTAGACTCTGGAATATCACAGTGCATTCCCTTTTAAACCTAATAAATGGGAAATTACTTCTTAGTAAGTTAAAACAAGTCATTAAAAATATCAGGCCTCAGCTATTTTTTCAGGCAAAGATTTTATTCACAGAGTAACTAAGTGACTAGAAAGGGCTTTCCCAAAACAAAATGGCCTGATTTGCATGTAACAACAACCCCCTGGATTTAAAACTTTTGCTTTCACATAGCAACTCATGATTTACTCCTGCTGAACGTGATTTCATGCCAGACATACAGGCTCTTTAGAGTCTAAGGTTTGGACATCAGGTTCAGCAGAAGCTAATCATGGGTTGCTGATTAGTTTATGGAATAAAGTGGAGGAGCTGAGCATGCTGTAAGTAGCATCTCTAGATGGCTCAAAAAGCTCACTGAGTTGTAAACTGAAGAGTCATGAGCAAACAGCCTCATTGCCTTATGTATGCTTTTTCCAGTGCACAGTGTATCAGTGTACTACAGATCAGAGGCATGAAAATAGACCTAAAAAACTCAGACTGACTACTTACAAGCTGAAACTGGGGAATCTGTGGAAGTTGGCTCAACACAGCAATCTGTTGAGGAGAAAGCTGGGGCCCCATATTGAAAAGACCTGGGCTCAGACCACTGTTAGGAAATTGCTTAAGCATAGAGGCAGACACCTGCAAGGAAACAATACATACTTTAGAGAAGTAATTGTCATAACCTCAAAGACATTTTTATATAGAAACCTCTACTAAAACTCCATCTTTTTTAAGTTACACCAGATCTTGATAATGATGTGGTATGATATGCTGGGGGATGAATGTCATTGGTGGGCAGACCAAAGTTGGCACCACATATAGCCGGAATCCCACTCACTTTTCCACTGAAACTGATTGTCTTAAGTCACTAGGGAAAAACCCCCCCAATACCAAAGCAGGCTCCCTCTTCCACAGAGAACCATGAATGAGGGCACTGCACCTGTCTCTTACTTCCTAAGGAAGATTTACAAGATATGTAACTGTGAGAAAGGGGAAGGTTCAGAATCTGCTCTGGTTAGATAGATAGATAGATAGATAGATAGATAGATAGATAGATAAGATAGATAAAACCTCATATATGGAACTACAAAGAGACTACAGCAAACTGGTTACATCAAAGCTTTCAGAATTGCTTACCTGGGGAGAAAGAAACTGGGGAGGCACTTGTGCCCGGATATTGGGGGAAGGATTTAGTGGTTGCACTGGTGGGTGCATTCCTCTCGATTGTGCTGTACTGTTTCCAAACAGACCTTGATTGCCACCCTTAAAAATGATAATAAATTTGTGAGTATGATTGTTTAAATACTTCTGGTAGAGCTTGAAGTTCATACTTCTGTAGTCCTCAAAGAACACCAATTCTGAGGTTCATTACTCAGAAGATGTCAATGCTAGTCATCATTATTTCACATTAACTCCATTGCTGTTATTTTTTGAACGCTAGTTGTGAAAAGATTGATTTCATATTGTATGAACAATAAACCTAAGAACACAACAGTCTTCTCCATTACCTAAAATCTAGATAAAAAAAATCTGCACAAGAACAAAGCAGCAAATGGTCATTCTTGCATTTTATACCAATGTTTATATACTGAATTTTAATGAACTTTCTTGAAAATAAAGAGGTCAAAATAGCAGACACAAGTAATACACTGAATGACCCAGAAAGAAGTGAGAGGCAGATGGGCTCCTGAATTTGAGATTTGTTTTAGTTATTTTATTTCTATGATAAAACATATTTTGATTAGAATGGATGGGAAAAAGTACAGCTGACCAAGAATAAGTATGATGTGCAGCCAAGCAGTAATATAATGAAGAATGCGATCTCCTTACTTGTCTAGCAGCGAAGTTTTGGGGGTTGAGCCCTGAGCCGATTGCCCCAAGGCAGACGTTGGGTAGTGTGGAACCAGAGGGAGATAGCTTGTAGTTGGGAGAAGGGGAGAAGGGAGAGCAGGGAGCCTCATCCCCAAGGCACCCATCTTGATTGGAGAAAGGCAAAGTCAGCTGAAGCAGTAGTTGGTTAGTGAAGCAATAGAATGCAAGAAGAGAAAGAGTGACTGTAAGTGACCAAGAATATGTAAAATTGGTATGATTTTAATTACAAACTACACTACTTACATAGGAATGTGGCCTAAAAGGACAGTCAAAACATACCTTTCAAATAATTTAATCCCCTTACCCATAACTAAAGGTATTCTGCTTAATGAAGCAATCTTTTTAACTGAAAATTATGCAAAAGTATTCATCCCAGCAAGTCCTGTTTCTCTTTAGAATACTTATAACTGAACAATATTTATACTATTGGATGCAAGTAAGTCAGCAAAGTAGGAAAAGAAATACATTTTCTTTTCAGAATGCTAATATCTGCTTCCTGACACTTTAAAGGGTTTGGGTTTTGGCCTTCTACCCAGTAGAATAGGCAAGCAGTACTTGATGACATGAGAATTGTTATTTTTACATGGGGTTAATGTTCTGTCACTTAAATGCCTTCTAGAAGCAAAAACAAAATACAAGCAATTCCTCTTCTTATGATTCCATTGTTCTAGTCCACATCCATACTGTGCAGTGTTAGCCTGTGAGGTCAACATGAAAAGTTAAAAACCTCTGGTCTCTGATCAGGGAAGAGATGAGGGAGTGGAAGAAAGACAGTGAAAAAGAAAGGAAAAAGGAAAAGCAGGTCAAGGAGGCAATTTTGATGAAGATTTGTTTGTAACTTTCACTTTAGGATTGACACTGGCTGCTTTGAACAATACAATTCTCTACTGCTTACATGAGAATCAATCCAAATTCAGCATAGCTTATGGCTGCTTTAAACTTAACTTTTTTCAGGAAAGTGAAAAGTGCATAAATATGAAATAATCCTTACTCTCTCATCTGAGACAACCAAGTTCTTGAATTTGACTCTGTTCTTTAAGTATGGTAGCAGACATAGGCGGTAGACACAGCTTACTTTTTGTATTTTATACATGTTTGACAGTTAACAATGTACAACAAGTGGAAAGTGAATTATTTCAAGAAATCCCTGATAATTTGAGAGCACAGAAAGGGGAAATGAAACCACTAAATTAGAACACTAATAGCAGCAGTGTTTGTTGGACCTTGAGAATGAATGATTGTGTCATGAGCACTATTTGTCTAGAATAAAGTCAAAGGTCTGTTGGATATCCATTTGCAAATCAATGGCAACATGTCCTGATCTGATAAATGATTTGCATCATCAGAAGATCCAGACTTGTCTTCAGAAACTGAAGCTAAATGTTCCTTATCGTGAATTCACTGATGTACCTTTGAACATACTAACATAATCTGAATCAATGGCAGTAACTGAAGTGATGTATGCCTGGGGCCGGGTCAACACAGGACAACTAGATAGCAAGAATGAAGGCAAAACCTATTCAGCAATATATTTCACATCTGAGGGAGCAGTTGTTGGTGAGTCAAGGGCTGGGTTGAAGTAAGAGATATCAAAGCAATGACTGTTTTACAAGATTGTAAAGAGCACTTCAAGAGAAGTTTCTATGGTCACATAAAAGATGCAAGTAAGCAACAAAACTGATGGGCCTGGAATGGGGGAGGACATTAAGTGAAACAATGCTTTCCTTAATGAAACCTGAGTTCATACTTTCTGCTGTTTGGTTTCTAGGAAATCAAAATATTAAGCTCACTCAGGAATAAGCAACCTAGTATTTCTCAGAGTAATCACTGCTATCCCAAAAAATACAAAAGAAGCCTTAGAGTTGGTAACTCAATTCTAATACCAAAAGAAAATGTCCTTTTGGAATTAAGTGATGCCTGCTGCCTGTGACATAATTCACAAGGGATCAAATCAGTGGAAGGGATAAGGTTGGCAGAGAAAGTGGATTTATACAAGGAAACCCACTCAAGATGAGGAAATACAACACTGCCCTAATGTTCAGTGAAAACTGCAATCCAGCTAATTAGTGTCATCTACCTCTTTTTCATCATGGAATTTGAACATCCAAGTTCATGCTAAATACGGTGGGCAGAGTATGAATCAAGAAGAGGAAAGATTCTCTATGTTCTAAACAGATTCAGACTGAGCAAGGGTCTCTGTAGTATTACACTTAAGATTAGAAGAATAAAAGTTGCACGCATATGAAAGTTTCTCAGATGACAATGTGGAAGTAAAGGCTGAGATGGTTGCCCCTTAACTACCAGGCTGCTTTTTTGCCTTTTTCTTTCTCTCATGAGAAGTACAAGGATTTGATAGGCTTGACAAGTTATGTGTTTCTTTTAAGCCAAATGCTTAACAGTAAGGACAGCACATGTTTGGCCTTGTGAGACAGAAAAAACAGTGACTAGTCTCAGAAATAACTATAGTCAGCAGAAATGGCAGAAAGGCCAGTCTGGTAGCTTCCAAGTCAGGCATTGGCTGCATTCACATGGAATAATTCTGGAGTTTCACAGAATTCATAAGCTATGTGTTAGTACATGCAGCACTTTTATTTCCACTTGGCTCCACCTACCTGAAGAAGTGGCTAAACTACCCAAAGTGTATGAACCCACATTCAGCCCAACAATTTAAGTCAGGACTCTGCAAAATTCTAGCTTATGGAAGCATGTGAAAGAAGCGTCAGAATGCTAAACAGTTGAAGCCATGTCCTGAAAGATGGTAACTACATTCTATTATGACATGAGGCACAGAGCCCCTAGACCAGCTTTCTACAACCTGGTAACCACTCAGGTTTGAAACTTTCAACATCCATCAGTCCGGATCACAAACTACTGGGACTTCTAATCCAAACCTCTGGTGGGCACCAGGTTGGGGAAGCCTAGGAAAGATGAATGAAAGAAGAAAGTGGAAAATCCCAGAAATCCCCAACCAACACTGTGCTCCTCCCATATAAACCAAGCTTCCCCCCACCAGGTGCCCTCCACATGTGTTAGCCTACAACTCCAGCACCATCCTGGAAAGCATCATGTTGGGAAAGGCTGACCTAAAAAAGACTGAATCATGGATATGCATGCCTGAAGTGGGACATTTTACACTCATAACCATAGCACATTAACACATGACCCACTGCTCCACAGACAAATGGTCTTGAAAAGAAAATGCTTCCGGCAAAATTTTTTAAAAAAATGTAGCCACACTAAAACACCTTATAAATAAAAAAGGGAAATGAAAAACCAATCTTGAGATGGAAGACAACAGAACAAAAGGCTTGAATATTTCACAGAATATTCTCAACTATAGCTGCCAACAGTTCGAAGAACTACATTTTGAAACTGGAGGAAGGACACCCCAAAATTTAAACAAGGAATACTCTTAGTAAAGTTCTATCAATTTATACTAACCTCTCACCTTTCTTAGATATGCTAAATACACATAATTCAGCACATAAAATGGAGCAGTGTAGTATGCACGTGTAAACATTTTCACTTAACTAAAACAATAATTATAAATATTTTCTGTATTAAGAAGTAGAGGTACACCCTAAATTACCTGAGGATATCTTATTTTTTTCTAGTTGAGAAAATAAAAGCCATAGAAAAAAGGAAAAAGTTTTATCATCTGAACTTCGAAAGAGTACTTAGACCTCAGTATTATCATTCGGAAAGAGAAAAGTAATTCTTTAGAGGAAAAAACACAGAAAACATAGTAATAATGTGAAATTAATGCTAATACAGTCATATTATTTCCTCATCATACATGTGTCATACTAACTGTACACAGATAAATGATGCATTTAGTGGAATTGTGTTTTGTTCTATTTCAGAAAATAATATACTCTTAAACATAATACTATGCCTCATTTATTTTTTCTAATTTATGTCAGAATTTAAGACATCCACATTTTCTTGTTCTAATCTTTCCACTGCTTGAGTTTGCATGACAAAACAACCCACTGTGGGTTGCATCCTGATAATGCTCAAGATTATGCACTTTTTATTGCTCTAGGTGCTTGAGAAAGCACAAAAGTGCATCTCACCTTTTATCTTGAGAAAAGAGTCCCTTTAACAGGGTGGTTTTTTGTGGGGGGGAGATCAGACAATTATAATCCCTGAATGGAACATAAGTCTGTATATAGTCCATGGGTCCTCAAACTATGGCCTGCAGGCCGAATATGGCCCGTCATGGGCATTTACCTGGCCCTCCTCAGCGCTTTCGGACTCGCTCAGAGAAAACAATCTCCGAGTGAGTCCGAAAGCTCTGAGCTGGCGCAGGCATTCTCTGAACCTGAGCAGAGAGCCGGCGCAGGTGCCAAAGTGTAACAGCTCCCTTCAACTGCACGTGCACTGGCTCTTCCCCACATTGCACGCATAAACAGAGCAGGAATATAGAGCAGGAAACAGAAGAGAGTAGGGCAGGAGAGAGAGAGAGAGAGAGAGAGAGAGAGAGAGAGAGAGAGAGAG
>NW_025336481.1:17759806-17796006 GCF_004798865.1 Varanus komodoensis | reverse complement strand
GGATTCACTTGGAGAAAAGAATCTCTGAGTGAGTCCAAAAGCTCTGACCCAGCACAGGCATTCTTTGAAACTGAGCAGAGAGCCGGCACACGCGCCTAATTGTAAAAGCTCAACTGCGCGTGCACCAGCTCTCTCTCCTCCCTCCCCCATTGCATGCATATACAAAGCGGGAATACAGAGTGGGAAACAGAAAAGAAGAGGGCAGAAGAGAGAGAGATGAAGACACTAAAAAAGGACTGAAGGTAAGAAAAATATAACTTTTAAAATATATTTTTAACTATGTGATTGATTAATTATATTTAATTAATATTTTAATTATTATCCCCAGGCTGTGGGCCAAGCCGCAGCCGCCTTGCTGAGCCTGGGGGCAGCCACTCGATGGCGGTGGTGGCTTGCCCAGAGAAGGCCATGGCAGAGGCATGGGAGCTGCCGTCTTCTATGAGCAAGCTGCCACCGTTGAGCAGCTGCCATGCTTCTTCCCCCCGCAGCGGGAAGAGGCAGAAGGCACCCCGCTCAGTCAGCCACGGCCCCGTTCCTCACCTCCCCTCGCCTTGGAAAGAAGCTCTTACCTCCCTCCTTGCAGCCCTCTCCTGGCTGGGGGAGCCACCCTGCGCTCACCTTTCCAGCTTCCTGCTCCTGCTCCGGCTCCCTTGGAACTGGGGCGGTGGTGAGGACTATAATTTCCATCATGCCCAGCCAGCATGGCCAATGTAAGTTGTAGTCCAACTCATCCGGACAGTGCCAGTTTTGGCAAGGTTGCACTTAAAATATCGTAGTCATTAGCTCTGCATCCAAATACAGCCATTGTGCATTGTGGGAATTGTTCTGGGCTGACTTGCTTCAAATACTAAGAGTGGCATTAACAGTATTTATCCTTAGTATTTTTGCTTCATTCTTTGTAAATGCCAGTTGCAGTCATCAGCTGCATTGTATGCAAAATACTATATTTAGTGCATTGGTTGTGTTGTAGCTGTGTCCCTTGAATATGGACATGCTCTTCCCCACCTCATCTTGGGCTTCTGCTGCAGCCCAAGGGAGCCGAGCAAACAGTTTTTAATTTTTAAATTATTTTAATTTTTTTTTTTAAATTGCAGTGTGCTTAGGAATACATTCATATGTTTTTCAAACTATAGTCTGGCCCCTCAACAGTCTGAAGGATGGCAAACTGGCCCGATTTAAACATTTTGAAGACCCCTGATATAGTCATTAATTTTTCAAATTCACATTCCCTTCCCTATACCAATTACTTGTATCAAAACATTGCTTTCATGTTCACAGATTTCTGGATTGCTCAAGCTGTATCAAGAAAAACGAGCTTCATTTGTAGTAGATTCTTACCAAGGAAGTCTCTCTCACCTTTTCAAAATAAGGCCCGCTGTCTGGGGTTCCCATTTCTTTGGAATTAGGAGGACGAAAACCAGACCGACCCTTTCTCATTATGTCATTGAAGTCTCCGAGATTCATGCCTCGTTTGTCTACATCAAACTTCTTATCCTGGAGGCCACCTGAGGGAAAAAGTAGAATTACAGTTATCTGGGCAAAATGCTATTATAGGTTTATGGCAGTAGGAAGAAAATTAGTGATTGAGGTATCCATGTATACCAAATCATGTATACAAATTTCTCCCAACTGATTATGTTGGCTCACATGTCACAACTCATCCTGAGAGTAAGATATGATGCGTACATTGTTCATGACTGTAACCCATGGTGTATCCAACATACAATCCGGCTCACTTCCCCATCAGTCTGCTCACAGGGATATCAGGGGACTACACAAGAGGACTTTTCTTGTCTCCTCTCCCACTGCATTCACTGTGGCTTTTCCAACCTTTTATTCCCACAGATACCACTTTTTGCAATCTATGAGTCAATTACTACTTCAAAGTGTCCAACCAGCACAATGGAGAGGCTCCCATGGGTTTGCCATTCCATTTTTACTTTTCCGTGCAATACATTTTTGGTGCATTCTTTTTATTTTTTATCAGATATGCACAAGTGCATAGATGTGCACTTGCATGCCTCACCAAGGTAATGTCTTGGAGGTGTCTGCTGTCAAAATGTAGCAGGCAACAGCCCTGGACATGAACGCAGAGGGGCTCGAAATACAGACACTCTTTACTGTCAAAAGACAGGTTGTCAAGCTGTAAGTGATCTTTGCCTATGAAAGGGATTGGCCTGTAGATTATCCAATTCCCAGAGAGAAACTGTAATTCTATCCGGCTAAACACAATTCTTCTCAGTGTCCTCCATATTCCCCATGCTTTCCTGAGACTATGTGCTTGGGACGGTGAAGAAGTGTGAGCCAACTTAATTTATGGGAGCACAGAGTTTTGACAGTTGACTTTTTGACAGAACTACTCAGGGGTTTTTTGTACATGCACATGTCCCTGTCAAAAAACCCCGATTACCTCTGTCAAAAACATTGTTGTAAAAGAAAGTCTGATGAAGTAGACCATGATTGTCTTGTGCAAAGGAATCACTGGGGATTTTAACAACAGCTGGGGGAAGAAATTTTATAATTTTATAGTGACTGCTTGCCAACAACAACCCTACTATATTTTCATGCCTGCATACCAGGGCAACATCTTAAAAGCATCTTCTTTATGTACTACCACCAAAACAGTATTTCTTTGTCTAGAGAGTGGATTCTATATTTGGTCATTTCTCCCAAAAATACAAGAATCATTATGAAATCTCCAGCAGAGTGAAATCCATTTATCACAGTTCACAAATTCAGCAAGTAGAGTTTGAGTCCCTTCTTACCATCCTACTCAGGCCTTCCTTTATTTGCTCCCATTAAACCTATTTATTTCTAAATTATTTACACTATTCATCATTATCAAAAATGGTCTTAAAAAGGCCACATAATACTGCTCAGCTATTACACTTAAAAGTTACACATTTCATCATAAGCCAAGTACCATATCAGATACACACCTACTGATAAATCCATCTTATTGCTCGGAGAGTCCTCAGTTTGATTCTGAAAAAGAAAAAAGCATACTAATTCTACACTGGGAAAACATGCAAAATATTTTTGTTGTATTAAGATATTATTCTGAATTTTTTTTAAAAAAACCCCACACATGTATTTATGAGAGTAACTTAGGAATGGAGTGTCAAAAGGACTTGAATAAAGTTTATTATAAATACCACTGACATACAGGAATCAATTCCACAGAGAAAGAAAAAGATAATTGGACAGCTGCTCTGGAAATGGACCTCTGTCCTTATGTTTCTGTGGTCAAGGGATTATATTCTTAGAAGAGCAGCCAGAATGTTACTTCATCCTGAAGACATGACTGCTCCTAGTGTGTGCTGCCAAGTAATTTTTCTGCAAGCAATCTGGGACAAGATGTTCTCACAATTTTGGAAAGGTGCAACTGTTCAGCCTACCGTATTGGGAGTTCAGGTTGAAATCCACATGCTGGTACCAAAATCTGGGTAACCCTCAAGAATTACTATAAGCATTATCATGACCCTTCCATAGTTCATTTACCATTCTGAGTCTTCCATATGCCAAACATTTTCATAAAGTGAAACATAGGGGCATGTTCCTCAAACACATCAGCCCAGGCCTAGCTTGTGTTAGCTATAGTCCTGTATATAGAAGTGATACTTACAGATTTGAGCTGTGGCCCCATACTAATTACCACCAAATAGAAATTTATGGACAGGTTTAAGCTATGTAATAAATTATCAGCATAGATTGCCTTTTTCAGCTGGACTGCAGATATACAAAAACAGTTATTTAAGAAAATGGGACAGTGCAAAGAGAACCACACTCAGAAACATTCCAAACTGCCCAGAATTTTAGGCAAATTTTTGCAAAACTTGAAATCTTTACTGAAACGACAGGGCATATACCTAGATTGGAAGACACTATGTGCACACCTGAATCACTGCACCTTTACTTCTTCCAGATTCTTCTTTTTTTGGAAATCACTGGAATAAGCTGCTTGTCTCAATACTCTAACTCAGTCTTCAATAAATGTAGTGGCCACTTTGCCAAGAGTAAATACCTTAGTCCAGGACTCAGGAGCCCTGGAATTAAATGACAATGGGCCCTAGAATGCTAAATTATACAGAACATCCAGACACTTAATGCCCTAGAACAAGATTTTTTGTAGACAGCAATAGCAGAGAGTAGCAGCAGCAAGGGGTAGTAAGGCTCAAGTAAGGTTCCTGTAGATTTGTAGGAAGGTAACTATGCTTGGTGCAGTTTAACAGATGAGGAACAAGAAAAATCAAGCTGTTCACAGCCCCAGCTAGCATTTGCCTTGGGTCTGGAGGGAAAGAAGTACTGTGCTGAGATGCTAAGTGACTGATTCATCAGGAGACACAGAGGTGGAGACAGAGAGGTGTTTTGTACTATGGGGATGTGAGAGGAGATTGTTCCACTCAGCAAAATTCAGGTAGTCCTGGGTAATTATTAAAATCTGTATATAGCAAAAATGCTTTCACTATCATCATTCCCTTCTCTTTCCATTTGCTCAACAGCACATGATCCTTCCTATGCATGTTTACAAGAAGTCAGTCTTCTTTGCACAGAAATGCTGCCAAAATCCTCTATGAAAAGAAAAGCTTAATTTAACTAATTTTTTACAGGATATCTGGGTGAATACATTATTTTTACTTGGTTAGTAAGCATGAGACAAGGCAAGCCCCTTGCCTTGTCATATTCAGATGATCTTGTCAGCAATTTGTCAAAGCTGTTCCTTATGAGTGCCATATAAATGGCTATATATAAGCAAACAAAATAATGAAGCAAGCAAATCATCAAAAATTTCATAAATCAGTCAAATAAGGCTACCCATTTTTTATTAGTCAGTGTTACCATTTGAACCAAATTAATGCTCAAAATGAAGACAGCCTCATTTCATCCAGCTTACAAAGGTTTATTTGCCTGGTAACTGCAAGCGCCCAGGCAGGTGACTGCTTATAAGCCTGTCAAGTATCTGTTAGGAAGCCATTTCTGTAAATAAATAGGTTTTTTAAAAGGCTTACCAGCAATCCCATATTTGAAATCTGATCAGATAAAGTATTCATCCATGAATCATTACTTCCACCTTTTAATGAACACTAAAAGCAAAGATACAATTGGTCACTTTCTATTTTTTCACTGCATCAGAATCATCAATGTAAATAACTTGTGTAGCATAGCAGTTAAGAACGATAGAATTTCCAGATTCAAATCTCAGCTGCCATTAAAAATATTAAAAAGGTTTTGGACAAGCTACTAGTTGGCCACAGATTCCTGTACTGAGGTTTTGTTAGAACTGAAGATTGAAATGGTAAACATAATTACTGAATGCTGTTGCAAGCATTATTTCTCAGCTTAAGGCACTCATTAAGCTTTAGGAAAATGGAGCAGATGATAAATATAAGCAGCTCTGGGGTACTTATTTCTAAGATGCACACACTAATAATTAAAAACTTTTATGCTTGAAGACTTTATAGACATTGATGCAGCACTGCATTTAACAATAAAAAACCAGTCATTTACACATATATCCCTTTTCGATAATAGCAAAGCTACATAATTAAGATTCTCTTTTAAGTCAAGAGAAAAACTTTTATTAATTTATCTAGAGAAAGAGTGATCTAGTTAACACTAGAAGGCATGTCTCATCATGGCTTATTTAACCCATGATGAGCTATTATTATTATTATTATTATGATGCTCATGGGTGCCACTGCATATTCCTGCTTGTGGAATTCCTGTATGTATGTATGCCTTTAAAATTATTTATTGTAAATAAATACTTGTATTCATTCATTTGAGTTATATGTCCCCCCCACCACCAGCCACAGCCTCTCTGGATGGCATATACAATTCACAATATGACAATGCACAATTACAAAAGACCAATAACAGTAAAATCATAAATAAGCTATCAAATTAAATAAAACCAAGATAAATAGAATATAACAATAGAATATGAATGCACAAACACAAATATATTTTTAAAAACACCAAAATTAAGACCAAACTCATTAAATGTGAGTTCATAGTATCAAACTATGGTTTGTTCTAGGGTTGTTTAACCCTTCCAATAACTCTCTGGGTTTGCATGACACAGCAACCCCTTAAAGGGGGTTAGATATACCAAACAGCCACCTCATCACAGGTTAAACAACCCACAGTGGACTGTCATGTCGTACAATCAGCCCATTTTATCATATAAACATTTTCTTACCTTAATTTGTGGTTTCTTTCCTCCTTGTCCCCAGCTTGTTGAATTATGGGAGGAACTGCTTCCCTGAGAGCCTGCTGTGTTCCAGACTCCTCCCTCCTCCTCTTCTTCCCAGCTGGAATGCCGTGTTCCTGATACTGGCCCATCATTATCTCCCCAGCCATCCTGAGGTGGTTTGGAACCTTCAGTGGAAAATAAAACATAGTCAAAAGTTAACTGCGAGTGCCAACAGATACATTTTACACTGTATGGCAAAATCAATGGAACAAAGTCCCCCTCTATTGCCAAGTCCAAAGAAAGTACAGGATGCATACAACTGCATTCTAAAATTAATTAGAATGAAAGGGGCAAAATCCAACCCTTGTTCATACTCAACAATAAAATGTCTAATTCTGATTAGTGAGAGTCCAGTATTTCTTAGACATTACCTATACAATATGAAATGTTTATGGGTGCTATAGCAGCTATCAAAATGCCTTTGATTCTTTAACTGTTAAAACTGTATTTTTAGTACAGAGTTAATTTTTGTTCCATCAACATGGTTTCCTACCTATCTTCTGTGAAGGCCAAATTATTATGCTATATCTCTGCTATGACCTGTCCGTCTTGGGTGACCCTGCACGGCATAGCTCATAGCTTCATTGAGCTACGCAAGCCCCTTCGCCATGACAAGGCAGTGACCCATGAAGCAACCATACTACAGAGTTCTAACTCTTTCAACTTCCAATTTCTAACCACATAACTTCCCAAGTTAGTTATTACAATGCTCTTTTTGGTGATTTGACCAAAAAGATAAATATGTCATTGACACGGAATAAGGTAAATATGTTATAATCTCTGCCAGATCAGAACACAATTGATACGTATTATACTTAAAAAGAAGATTTTGCTTAAAATACTTGCCAAAACTTTGTTTTATGTCTGGACAAAGCACAGAATTGAACAGTAGTAGTTCCTGAGATTAGAATCTGTTTCTGTCTGCCACCTTGGCAAAAAGGCATAATACAGGACCTAGCAAGCATGATTGTTGTTAATTCCATACTGTAGATACTCCATAATGGCCCTAGGTATATTATTAAACAAAGGCTCATTTGACAACGAAGGTAACGGATGATGCAGAAAGCAAGGGAGACAAAAATGTTTTTCTTGAAAGCTATATGAATTTTAACAAACACTGTTAATTTATCGTTTATCAGATAGAGAAGATATAGGTCATGATATGTCCAAGACTGTTCTAGCAAGACACACATTAGGGATAACACTGGCAATGCCCAAGCATACTTTCACTACATCCAGTCCTAATTTGTTGTAGAAGAACCCCTTCCACCCTTATTTCTGACATTCATGTCACTTTTTAATGTTTCTGGATGCCTAATTCATGTTTATAAAAGGACATGGAAACATGGCATATATGTGACATTAATCAGATATGAATGACAAATGCCCTTTAGTCACTCTTCCCTGTCTTAAGGTCTAGTGTCAGACCTTCTTCCACCCCCAATTTGGAAGCCAGAATCCTCATTCATTTATTCACACACTGTTAGTGGCAGTGGCTCCAGCTGTCCTTGGTATTTCACTGCCCTTGATTATTATAGTGCTTATACTTCCCTTCTGTTCTTGTCAGGTTGGACATACTCTTTGATCCTCCTATATAGTCTACTCCTGTGTCAGCATTTAAATTTCTTCAATTACTGTGTTAGCACTGAAATCAATGCCAGTCAAGGGCTTTATACTGTACTTTCATTCAAAAACATTTCAAAAACTCCCTTTAAAAATCTGCAAATACATCAGCAGTGAAAATCTATACAAGTAAAAACTTCCCATACTACTTTTTCCTAAGATGCTAAGTCCAAAGAAAAGTATTGTGTTACTTGAAATTTTAAATGTTAACCAGATTTTGGAATTTTTAACCATTTATAAAAAATTAATATTTTTAAAGCAGTGCAATCAAATGTATAGCATTTCATACTAATCCATGAACATGTCTTAAGAAAACTGACAAAAGAAATAAATGTGTTCGTCATACAATCATTACAGAAACTGAATCTAACAGATAGCTTTTCATATTAATATTTTTTATGCTTTAAGAGGTACTTACTAGGTTTTATGGCATTTGGTACACTGGAGGGTCCATTTCCCCAACTGGTTGAAGTCCCTGCATCATCAACTTCACCCCATCCAGGGCTTGTTTCATTTGGTTCACCCCAAGCAGCAGTACCATTATCTGGAGCTGGAGGTGTGCTTTTGTTCCAGACTTCAAATAGAAAGAGTTTTTATTACAGACTTATTATGAACTGAAGTGGCTTTTATACACTGGAAAAAGGCTACATCTTGCTATTCAGCTGACCCCATTCTGTCATTCTTCCACTTCAATATTTGTTCTGCATCTTATGTTACTTGATTCTTAGTGATAGAATATAAACAAATAGCAGTGTGATACTGTGATACTTTGTACTGAAATTACGAGTCTGATCCTACTCCAACCACAAATAATCATAATTAATAATTAGAGGTTCAATATATAATAATGGAAGAAATTGTTACCCCCAATTTGCTAAGAAAAATAGGTATGGAACACTGACAAAAGTTAAAACAAAAAACAAGTGTGCGGCCTGGATTGGTTAATTGCCATGGTGGATGGCAGTGTGTGCCAGCAGCCATTCTGAATATTCAAACCTTGAGGGATGGCCAACGTGGGTTATTGTGGGTTAGCCAAACCCAGAAAGGGTGAGCTGCTGAACTGGTTAACAAGCCACCCACAATCTAAACACAGTTCATAGGTTGTGGGGTGGATTCTTAACTATTTTAGTAATCCATCCTGTGCCAGGTTCAGCCATGTCAACTCTCCATCACAGCCTGAATGTTCCAAATGGTCAGTGGTACTTATTCTTGGCAGTGAGGGAAGTAATGGGCAGGGAAAAATAAGTATTCTTTTTAATCTGTCCACTTATCTGATGCAAATCACCTTTTCCATGAATCTTTTGCAAGACAGAAAGGGCCCCTGGTGCTTCCATATATAGGGTTTCAGAGTAACATGGCATGTCCACTAAGTTGTTTGTATATCATCATCATCATCATCATCCTCATCCTCCTCATCATCATCCTCATCCTCCTCATCATGTGCTATGTTAACACTCTCCTAATGTTAACACTCTTCTAATATCCTGAACTCATACAATTTAAGACAAAATTAGATAATGTGGGCCATTAAAAAAAAACACCTTTTCACAGGAGCCTTCTTCTGATGATCATGCAAGGCTTAGCCAATGCTGGGAAGAACAGCCGTTCCTCCCAGTCCTTGTCAAGGCCTCTACCGCCCACATTCCTGCTGTTAAGAAAAGTTAAGTTTCCAACTGGGAGCTGGAGACATGCACGGAGGAATCCCTGTTGTGTTGGGGCTAACATCAGGAATTACTCTGGGGGATAGGGAAATTACTTCAGGGGCTACAAGCTCCTGGAGGCAAAGCCTCATCCCTTGAACAACTCAAAAGCAGGCTGTGTGCACTGGCTGTGAACCTCCACAGGCCAGATTTTCCTTAAGATGAGATTCTGGAATAATACTGGTACCAGATAATTCTGTGTTACATGATTCCTCAGAACATTCCACTCTATATATTGCTGTATCAGGCAAATAGCTTCACTGATGAGCAAGGAACATTTCATAAGCAGAATAAGACAGGCATTGCAGTAATTCCACTTTTTAACTCAATTGTGTAAAGAACACTTTAAGCATTTATGACCTTGCATGTGTCTTAATGGAAAATTTAGATACACAGTCCTGGCTAAATGTTTAGAAGTTATCCTCTTTCTATGTTTAGTTCTGTAGTGAATAGTTTCTGCTATATGCTATAATGAACAAGGAAAATAGAGTACCTGAGGGTGGTACTTTGCTAGGTCTTGGAGTAGGGAGATTCTGTTCTCGTGGAGCTTGTCCACCTTGTGAGTTCTTGTCCCACAGGTTCACATTCTTGTAGTTGTAACTGCTGGGATCTCCCCATGCTGAAGTGCCATCATCAATATCCATTTTACGACTAATTGATTGGGGGGATGGTTCTTCCCAGCCACTGGGTTCCTCATCCTTTGAGGCAGCTGGCTGTGGTCCATTGTTCCAGTTAGGATTGGGTGGCCTCCCATTACCTGGAGGCTGTGATGGTGGACCCCAGGAGCCAGAAGCCTCTGACTGCTGATGCTGTTGCTGATTATTCCAGGTATTGGGTTGTCTACCAGTATCATTCCATGCTGGAGTTCTTTTATTATTATCCCACCCTCCTTTTGAAGAACAATTTGCATTTGCACTATTACCCCAAGTCCCAATCTCATTCTGACCAGCTTCACCCCAACCCGACATTGACTTGTTTCCTGAACTTTCCCAGTTGCTGTTTTTTGTTTGGTCAACATCCTCTCCCCAGCCATTCTTTCCAGAAGACCAACCCTGATTAGGTGGTCGCCCATTCCATCCTGGGTCTTTGTTGGAATTCTCATTCCAAGATGCTGTCACCTTTTCATCTTGTCTTCCTCCTCCCCAGTTAGAACAATTGTTCTTGTAATCATTCCATCCTCCAGTGTTTTTGGGCTCTTTCCACTCTGTTGGAGTAGAGAGCTCACCCCATCCAGACTTGATTTGATTGCTTTGGCTGGGTGCATCTCCCCAGCCCCCTGAGCTCTTTGTCTGTATGGCAGAACTCTCCCACCCCTCAGTTCCTTTATCAGCCTTTCCCTCTGCCCTTGGCATCTCTTCTATATCCCAAACAGTATCTTGCTTGATTTGAGTTTGACCCCAGCCAGTATTTGAAAGCACTCGGGGGTCCAAATCAGTCCTGCTCAATAAAGTTTGCAAGACTGCCTGGCAATCAGGATGTGTAGGCCTATATGATCGACGTCCAGAATTGTGACTATCACTACTTCCTGCTTTGTGGTTGCTTCCAGTGCTTTGACCTCCAACCTCACTTCCTGTAGAGCTGGAAGATCTTCCCCAGCAGGGAGCCTGGGAATTACCTTGGTTTTCAGGAAGGGGGTGGCCCTTTTGATTGTCCCATGCTCCAGTGCTAGAATTTGGTTGGTTTGGACCACTCCATTCTCCAATCTTCAGTTCATCAGACCCAGACGGCTGTTTCCATTCTCCCTGAGACACCCCTGATGTCATTTTGTTCCCTTCACTCCATTTACTTTCACTAGAGTGTTGAGGGCCAATGGTCCAAGACCCATCACCCGTAGACCTGTTACTGTTATCCCATGAATCATTTCTTGACCCATTTGATTTTTGAACAGAAGCTCCCTTCCATGAGTCCTCCCTATCCTTTCCATTGTTCCCATGATTTCCAGAACTGCTTTGACCAGAAGCACTGTCCATTCCAGAAGGCCCCCTAACTGTAGCCCAAGACCCAACATTCCCAGTCTTTCTCTCGCCAGTGCTTTGTGAAGAGGCATCAGTGCTCCTGGTGGGGTTCCCAAAGCCCATTTCAAAGGACATTCCCTTATTTTCCATTGGGTTTGGTGAACTTAAGTTCAAGGAGTTAGTGTTTCCATTTTTTGGTCCATCAGTGTTGTGAATTTGAGCCTGTTCTCTGCCAGAGACAAAGTTAACACCCGCATTTTCCATCTTTGACTGTTGTTCCCTAGAAGTCTGACTTGTACTAATCTGTGCATTGGAGCCACCATTATCAGCTTCCAAAGTTCCTTTCCTTGAATTGCCCTCTTGAATTAATGCTGGCCAAGCAGATGGGTTACTATTTGGGTTAAAGTTGCTGAATCCAGGACTGGGACCAATTCTGTCCTGCCCAGTCAAATTTCTCCAGCTTGCTATACCACTGCTATTCTCTGCTGAAGGATTGGAAGATTGAACAGATTTAGCCTTAGGGTCAGATTTCCAGGCCCCAAGATTACATTCGTTACCAGAACTTCCAGACTGGCACTGGTTTCCTTTTCCTTTGTTGCTAGTGGTGCTCCCTGGCAGAGTGCTCTTCTCCAAACCAGGGTTTGAGGCACTGTTGTTGTCTGTGGTGTTTTCAGAAGAAGACTCAGTATCTTTGCTGGCAATACAAGGCCACTCTTCCATGTCAGACCCGTCTACAATCACCTTGTCCCAGACGTGAGTTGGGTTGGCATTGGTGCTGTTGGAGGAGGCTCCAGGACCCCAAGTGGAATTTGCATAATTTGAAGCAGCAGCACCTCCAGTTGTTGAATCTGCAAATAAAACATACTTGGAATTATTTACAAACACACAGAATACCTTAAACAGCACACATCAGTTGCTTGCATTCAACATCGGAATTTCAAATTATTCACAACCCGTCATTTACATTCCAATTTATGAAATCCATGCTCACCATGATGTATGATGATCACTACCTTAGATGGCTTTTAAAATAGGATTCAACAAATACACAGAAGGTATTTCCCATCAATGATTATTAGTCATAGTAAATATTTTATTTTGTCTTATTGTTAAACTGTCCTGAGACTACAGTAAGGGCTGGTCTAAAAAGTTTTAAATAAAATAAAAATAAAAACAAACTTTATTTGAGTATTATTGCTATTCCCTTTGAATAATAAATGCTGGAGACAAACAGTAGGTAAAAACAATTATCTTCAGGCCAGCTACTGGGCTTTACAGAAGCACTTAGCTGTGCATTATTGGAAATAGGATGCTGAACTAGCTGCACTGGTGATCCAACTGGCAACCAGCAGGTTTGCTCTTAGCTCCTAAAAATGTCACACTGCATTTAATGCTACATGCATTCTGTCCCACTACTTGCTAGATCAGAATGCCATACTAGGCCAAACAAAATATCCTTCTAGTCCAATAAATTCCAGTGGCCAGTAATTATTGCACCAATTAACTTGCAAAAGTAGGTTAAGAAAGATATATAAGCTAGATATATAAGCTAGAAAAATACTAGTTAGTACTAGTTTAAGTTGGGTTCTACAATATTTTCTTGAGAAGAATTGTAAAGAATCCATAAAACATTTAGTAGTATTTTGTGTTAGCCTTGAATAGGAGTACTACAAACAGAAGATCCATTCATGTCTTAAAGCACACATTTCTGGTACAATTAGCAAAAACTGAGCATAACCAACAAGCAACAAATTGAAAGCATACAAAAGTTATACAATAAAGTAATTGTTTTAGGTGTTACAGCAGGGAAATCATTAGGGACATAAAGCATCATGCAGTATCATTAAGACCTTTTGAGTCAGTAAGACTTCATCAAATCATCCAAACAAATATTTCCATAATTTTCTCTATTTTCATCATAAACCAAATGCATTTGTACCATATAGGATAAAAGTCATCTATTTATTTTCTATTTTCCACTTTAAACCTTTTAATTAGTTTTACCCATTAGAACTAATATCCAAACTCCATTTTACCAAATTTATCTTTGTCTCTGGTGTCCAATGCGTGCAATTTCCAATTTAGCAGCCGTCTCCCCCAGAAGTTAACAGTTCCCTTCTAATATGCAATACTAGCGGCAATGCTAGTACTGAGGGAACACTACTTTCTGGAGAGAAATTTCAATCCAGTACAAGCCTTGAATGTACAAGCCACTTTCCACAGAGAGTTCATGAAACAGGTTCATCATAACTAACAGAAGGACATATAAGTAATGCTTTGGATCAACCAACCTCCATGTCATCCAACACTGCTTCTAAGAATAACCAACAGAAAATTCTGGGCAGCTCACAAGCAGAGGGCAAGCACACCAGCCTTTGCCTCTTGTTTGTTTCTAACATCCGATACTAAAGCCATACATGGGCTTTTCATTTAGCTATTATGGCTAACACCTGAACTCCATAAATTTACTTCTTTCGAAAAGCAATCTAATGGAGTGACCCTCCAGTGACAGGATATTTCAATCTCTACTCAAGTGAAAAACTCCTACTGTTTCACAGACCACTCAGGTTGCAGTTAATCCTGTTCATTCACTATTCTCTTCTGGTAGTGGTCATCTAGCCCAGCATTCTATTTCTAACAATAATCATATATTTGTGTGAAACTGCTTAAAAGGAGTTCAAATTTATGAGATTATCTCTCATAACATACACATGTGAATTCCATATGAAACATATGAAACACCGTATTTTATTATACACTATAGCAGTCTCTGAAAAGTAAATATTGGCTAAGTTCCTGGATACTATCACTGTCACACACAGCACTCTGTCCCACAAAGTGGCATTGCCATTGCTACATTTTTATTACATTAACTGGCAGGAACCAGTTCCTCCACCCCAAAACAAGTTTCAGCAGAGGTGGAAAGAGGTTTAGGGTTAGGACTACATAAATTCCTTATGGTGTTCCTGAATATGACCCTATATTTGGTCTCATGTAACTGGAAGGCCTTACTCAGGAAAGAAGTATGGAACTTAACAGTGCTGGAGGCAAAACAAGGGCTGCTACATTTCACCCTTTGCCAATTGTACAGACACAAATAATGCTTAAACTGAACCCTGTGAATGCTACCTAATCTGAGTAAGGGACATGTCTAGTAATACTCTAACCTAATAATCCAACCTAATAATCAAGCATGTCTATATGGAGACATGGGACAATAGTGGGTAAAGAATTCCCGGTTCAGAAAGTGGGAAGTTAGAGTGCTTCAAGATGAGGCATTTATTGTGCAATCACTCAGTTTCATCCACAGATTTTTACAGAAAGAGTCCTGACATTGGCACAATCTATTTCTAATCAGGGGTTACATCCATCTTTTTTTTTAAACAACAAAATATCCCGTAAGAAAGGAAACCAGTGCCAACAAGAAAATGTGCAGTTGAGGCAGAGGGGTAGAGTTGGTGGATAGTTTGCACCTATTCCCTGAATACTGAAATCCTGGTTTTTACTTATTTATTACATGTTTGTATCTCCCAAAAGTCAAAGCTCTCTAGAAAGTTTATAACAATTGTTCAAAATTGATGGATCAGCAGTAAGAGGCGTTCAGTGTTATAACCAGACTCTATACACATTTACTAAAGGATAAATGCTGCTGTGTTCAGGGGGTTCTTTTTCTGCTTTGTATGCTGTGGAATGCCTATGGAGGATTTGCCTTGCTGGGCAAAAAGTAGCCCTGCAAATGGAAACCCAGGGCAAGCTATGGAGAAGGGAGACTGAGGATGAAGGGGTAAATTTCCAATTGATTAAAAAAATAAGCAGAAAAGTTCAGGTTGTAAAACTGAGCAGAAAAGCTCAGGAATTACACTTCCATTGTAAACATGGTTACTCAAAAATTAGGCTGTAATCCATTAGTCCTGTACTGCAGGTGCTTTTTGAAAAATATTTTAAACATACAGACAAAACAAGTACAAAAATGGTACTAAGGGGCATATGGTTTAAAATATCAGGAAAAGGGATTCTGTTGACTATGAGGGGTTGGGAAAGGATCAACACAGTCCATTTACTTTTCACACTTGCTTTGAGTTGCACATGCTCAAAAAGCAATAGCTACCTTGAAGTGTGAACACTTAATAGGCATTCTTCTATTGAAATATTTAGGGAGAATTTACTGACTCATCTACTGCCAACTTATCCCACAGAAAACATGCAGAACAATGGCCTACTGTCCTGCTCATAATAATTTTGGTAATGTATGTCTGTCCCATCCTAATACTCACTTTCCTGAATTTCAATTCTTAAGGACAGCAGTGACGACTTTAACATCTTCCCAATGCTAATAGGGCAATTCAAAAGAATTATTCAGTATTATTCTTATAAACGTTTCCCCTAACTTTTTAAGCACTCTGAATTTAAAATTTTTAAAAATTTTATGTACACTTCATTGAACTTTTTTTTGGTGTTTTTTCTGCAGCTAATTATATACAATATATTTCACTAGGGGAAACTCACAGAATAGAGTTGTAAATTAGAACAGTAAAATAGAAGACTCAAAACTATATGCCAAATTCAAAATCCGTATCAAAAACAAAAAGTAAAGAAGCTCTCATACCTGTTGCAGTCCCACTGTCACACGGCAGCAGCACTCCTGTTACTGGTTGTGCGTTGTTTGGATTTGTTCCAGATGCTGGAGATGGAGATGACCCTACTCCACTCCCGAGGAGCATACAAGATGGCGGAGGGGGCTGCCCACGTTTCAGTAACACTTTGTGGTCCTGCTGGCAACGGAATCGCGGCGGCACCTCCCGAGGCATGTAGCGGGCGGCGCTTGGCGGTTGACCGTTCGGCACTGCCACCCTTTTGGCATTGTTGCCACCGTTGACAGGTGGCGATGGAGAGCTGCCAATTGGGCTGGCGGTCACTGGTTGGCTTAAACTTGGTTTTGTCGCTTCGGGCACTACAATGAAAACCAAACTGGTGTTCTGAATAGTCTTGCAAACTGAAATGTACTTACATTACCACAGTATAAGTAAAGGCAACAGTCATTGCCTAATGTATTCTCAAGGCAATCAAATTCATCAAAGGAACTTCCTCATGTTTAAGCTTCAAAAACTCACTGTTAAAATGAAACTAATATGGCTGCTGCCATTATTCAGAATTAAGGAAATTTAATCCAGAATATCTATCCATGAAGACCCACTAAAAGAAGTTACTGCTGCTGAAATTTTTCTACTGAATCCCCAGTACCAATCTGTGAACTACTCCTGGACTTTGACAGTACAGTACAAAGTGAGTTGTTTTCTATGCCATAGCACAAACGATACAAAATTTAAGTGGAGAACACACGCACGCACACAGAGTTCAGACAGAATGATAATGCAGAGTCAAGTGTGGGTTCATCATGGGTTGCTGTTGAAACATGGGCTAGTGTTCTCTGAATCCAGGCAGAGAGGCACACATGCATACATGTGTACTGGGGGATTCTCAAAGTGCTTGCATATCCCTTAGCTTACATTAGAGCAATAAAACAAGGTAAACCAAGTTTGATAAAGATCTGTTTCGATGTTCTTGAGACACTATTTACTAACACAAATGACCAAGACCTCAGTTTATTCAGGTGATAAACCTGGACCAGAAGAAATCTGCTGAACATATTTCTATTAATATGAAAAGAAAACAATAATTTAAGTGGAGTAACAGAAGCAAATAATTCAGTCAAAGAAATTTTAGATGCATTGTAAGATGACAGATGAATAAAAGAATTGAAGAAAAGACAAAAGACTGAAGAGGGGTTAAACGATTTGCTTCAGTCTTTACTGCTACAGATAGAGAAATATTTTTATACCTGGGATGCAATTTTCTGTGCGGAGAGGGGAGGCATATCAAGAGAACTGCATCAAATAAATTCAACTATTCTTAAAAGAACTGATAAATCAAGAGGTATGAGAACTGGATGCTAGTCCAAATCCTTTCCCTTTTTAAAGGATAAGGAAGTTTGACCTCTAAGGCTAATGGCATTCCATTACACTACAGCTACATTAGTTAAACTCATATAGAAGAAAAAGCTTTTTTGAGGGTAAAAAAGGGAAGTTTAACAAATCAGTCTTATAGAATGTAAGGCAACATGTAGAATGAAGTCATCCAGTAGATGTATCAAGCTTTCAAATACCTTTTGATCAGTGACTTTGTTCATTAATACAGTTATATATTTAATCTTTTTGGGTGCCAGGTAACTTTCTTATTTTCATTTTTTAATCTTGTTTTGGGAGCAAAGTATTCATTGCATGGGTGATTTATGGCATGCATTTTTTAGATTTTGATGCTACTTTTACTTTGAAAACCTTTTTGTAAGCAACTCTGAATGGCTTCGGATGGATTGCTACAAATAGTTTCCATACCACTCAATGTCCATATTTTTCAATAGAGTTAGTTCATATGTCCAATTGCAAAATTATTATATTGCAGAGTGATCAAATAATATTGAACAAGACTAAGTCCTCCACCAAAGTGTACTAAGAAAACCTAGCAGCCCTGTAGAGGACAGCAAAGTCACTTCTTAAGACTGAAAACATTTTTTTTTAGAAGCAAATGAACAGAACAATTTTCACAACAGGACAAAATTAAATATGATTTCCTTTAAGGTTCTAAGTTGCAGTTGATGCTATTTATGTTATGCATAACCTACCTAGAGTTAGGACTGCCAGTAAGGTTTACAAATGAACCTGAATTACTCATGTTAAAACTGCAAGGAGACTGCAAAGAGTTCCTAAAGAATCTCTTTATTCTAGAGAAAACAGGATGCAAAATAATAAATGAGATTCAAAGTCCAACTTAAAAACAAGATGATGATGGGGGTTGTACGATCTTTGAGAATCCAGTATTTTAGGTCATAGTGGGAAGCTTTATTATGTGGTAGTATCAATTCACTATGTGGAAAAAGAAAGAAGATTCTAAGTTGGATTTATTTCAACATATATATCCCATATTTTACCCCTTATAAAAAGGCAGCTCACAAACAATAAGATAAAATACAGTAAGATTAAAACAATAGCCAAACAGAGTAGCTGACCAGCTGATGAAAACAGCAATAAAATTCTATAACCTCCCATACACTACCCACAACAATATCATAGGTTTTATACCACAGTGGAAGTCAGTTAGGTAAAATGCACTGGAGGGGAGGTCCAAAGGTCTAGGTGTGATACCAGAAACAGCCCTCATCCCATTTTCAAATCTAAGATGGGAAGAGAGAGAAGGGCCCCTGTAGAGTATCCTGACGTGCAAGTAGGCTCATATCAGAGGAGCAGCTCTTTCAGATATCCTGACTCAGAACCTTGTACTGCTTTTAAAATGCAAAACTAGCTCTTTCAAGTGGGTCTGGAAACAAATAGGGAATGCCTGTACAGTTTTTCCACCAGTGCAGTTTTTCCAACAGAGGAGAACATATTCCTAATACTTGACTCCAGGCTTGGCTGCTACATTTTTAAAAACCTATTTTCTGGAAACTTTTCTAAGGCAGACCCAGGTACAGATTATTGCTGCAGTGTGGTCACAGTGCAACTAAGGTATTTGTTACTGTAGCAAAATATGTGTCTTCCAGAAACAGATATATAGTACAGGCCAGGAAGATATGCATACATGCAGGCAAATATATTTAACTCATGCAGACCTTGGGGAATGTATTTAGATCAGGAGTTTTATGATATCGCAACAACTAGATCATATTCCAATGCATACTGGAGTATAGTTTAAACCATGTATGCTAATTTTCCATTTTTAAAAAAGCACAATTTTCTTCATCAGCCAGCAAGCAGGTTCCATGAATTTCCAATATCTTAAAGGAAGAGGAGGGCAGTTAATTAGTGTTGGGGAACAAGTAGCTTTAATTCCTGCCTTTGCTAACATATGACTCAATTATTCTATTATTTATTTATTATTTTAGTTATTTATTTAGGAGACTTCTATGCCGCCCCATTCGCCAAAGACTCGGGGCAGCTCACATCCATAAACAAACTTCCATATGAAAAACACAGAAACACTCGTGCTACAACCAACACAATGCATTTAGGCCCATATACAATTAACCTGAACTATTACATCTGATGTAAGGAATGAAGAATATACCCACAAAGAACCATATATTTACAAGTTTCTCTTTCCTCCGACTGAGGACTTGGCTTAGAGCAGTATTTTATTTTAAGTATGATTTGAAAAGTTTTAAGTAAATCACTTAGGGATATTATTATACTTAGTGATACATAAATATTAGAAAAATAATAAATGCAATATACTTTATATATATTCTCTATGCTCTGTTCATAAAATACCTCCTAACATTAGATGCTTGGATTCATCTTTTCTCTAATAAGAGAAAATACATTCGGCTGGAAGAAAAAACACTTTTCAAAGTGCAAGAAATGAATTTTTTTTAAAAAAATTAAAAGCTGCTTACCTTTGGTTTTTTGATCTGTGACCTGAAAGTTAAATAATAAGAATAAATAAACCTAGATGCCATTACTTTTTAAACTTCCAAGTGGAAGTTAAGCTTGTTTTAAAAGTAAGATTACGTATATGGTGAAAGTTAACATGCTTAGGTATGTTAAAATGTCAGCAAAAGAACTCCTAGTATTCCTATCAGTATGCACACATTTATTAATAAGTATTTTACCGAATGGCTAACTTTTGTATAAGGTATTTTTGTAAGTAAGCCTAATGAGGAAAACAGACCCTAATCTTGGTAGTAGGATTCAGATCTCAAGAATATTCAATATACTGACAAAATAATTAACTTCACCCATATATAAAACAAATCCACAAGCCCACTGACTTCAGACAACTGGCCTATTAGACTCTCTGAACCAGGGGTCCTCAAACTTTTTAAACATGGGGCCAGTTGAAAGGTGCTGGCAATGGGCGCAGACCACCAAGGCGGTGCGGGTGGGGGGCAAGCATGCACAGAGAGGTGCCGGCTTGCTCGCAAGATCATTTTCTCCGAGTGAGTCCAAAATGATCTCCTTGTGAGCAAGCTGCTGCTGGGCACACGCACTGCGAGGCAGAGGCTTGCTTGCAAGGGGATCATTTTCTCCAAGTGAGTCCAAAATGATCTCCACACGAGCAAGCCCCCACCTCGCCGTGCACGCGCGATGAATCCAAAACCTATATGGTGGGCCAGATAAATGGGCATGGTGGGCCAGATCCAGCCCATGGGCCGTAGTTTGAGGACCCATGCTCTAAACTGTTGCTTTCATAAGTGCATACAAGTAAAAGTAAGCAAGGATGCAGATTTTTCAAAGCAAGCCAGGATATTTTTTAAGAGCCAATATGAGAAGCACCAATTCCTCTCCCTGCAGACTACTACATCAGTGGTTTCCTAAAGAGCTGTCACAGATGGAAATGTTAAATTTCTAGCACATAAATTCTATACAAATTAAGTACCCAGTTCTCATTGAAAAGATAAAAGCTATTCAGAAAGTTAAACAGGCCTGGAATGAAAATGAGACAGCATTTGTTTTTTCCAAGCTGTTACAGAGTTTAATTATTGGAGTGACTTTTGAATTCAGACTAGTAAGAAAACTGAGACTAATACTTCCAAGCAAACATTTTCACATAATATTGGCACACTGGTAAACCACTTTGCCCAAGAAGAATGTACAGAGAGGATCCAAATCATATCTAGGAAGATTACTGTACATATGTAGAATCAATAAACGCAGTCTATCCTGTGGGAAGGAAAGGAAAGGAAAAACAGATGGGGGGCACTCTCACCTGCTCTTTGGCTCAATTCAGACAATCTTCCAAATCATATTTAGAAGACTGAGGAAGTGCAAAGCCTTTAAGCAGTTAACAAAAGCTCAGTGGTATCTGATCCTAAAGGACAAACAGGACTCAAAACGCTACAAAGAAATCGAAGGTCCACATCCAGACACAGCAATAATTTGAGAGGCTATTCCAAGCACAACAGAACAGAGATTCCAATCAAGTGCCTGCTCCTCAAACAGCAGGAGGGAAAAATTCATATGGCTTCTATTTATGTAATTCATATATAATTGTAATAATTCAGGAAAAGTGGGAACAGTCAGGGTGTAGTGTAACTACAAAATGCCCAAATTCCAAAAATGACTGATTGGAAAGAGGTGAAGCACAGTCTTTGAACAGAAATATTTGCTCAGGTTAATCTTGGGTAACAGGAAAGGCAATTGTTTACATGCAGACATTTTAATTGGGAAAAGGAAACAGTCTTTGGTTAAAAGTATCTATTAAGACAATTCACTTGAATCACAATTAGTGGCATTTCCTTGCAATTAGTGACATTTGCTCACAAATTTGCTTGCTAATATATTATAGCTTTTTGTGGACAACAACAAACAAGGATAAGCAAGCTGCCTTGAGTCCCAATCACTGGGAATAGGTTTACCTGTAACTGTCATTCTTTGGGTGATCATCTGTGCATTCATACATATGGACTTTGCACTTGCAAAGAGCCTATTGCCAGGAAATATTTACAGCTAAGTATTCAGGTGGTGGGAGCCCCTCCTCTTCTTGTTTCCAGGTATCTTAGGGAGACTCCTGCCCATCACCTCAGTTCCTGCCATGGATCTCTAGAAGAGGGGAGGAGAAATCCCCTCTCTGGCCCTATCACCCCTGATGAAAGGGCAATTGTCCAAGGCATGATAGCAAGTGGGGCTGAAGGGTAGGTTGTATGAATGCACTCAAAGAACAAAAGTTACAGGTAAACAACCTGCCTTTCTTTTTTGTGGTCTCTGTGCATCACACATATGCATGACTAGGAGAGGATGGCTACATGGTACATGTGCATCAAGCAGGACTTTAGGCCTAAAAAGCTTCTCGAATGTAGGAAATGTTTGATGGTGGTCTGCTGTGGGTCAAATCCTTCCAGGTGTGCAAAGGCATTCCACTTTGTGTGTGTGCTGTGAAGGCATTCCACTTTGCCAGGTAGGACCTTCCTGTGGACAGCTAAGTGCCATGTCTAGTATGGATGAGTTCTCTGGTGGTAGGGGTGCTCCCCCCGTACCTTGTACCTCCAGGTCATGAGGTACAAGGTTCTGATGTCTAGATAGAGAACTCAGTCCCAGCCCTGTACGATCAGGCCCTGGGAAAGTGGGAGATAAAGTTCCTGTGTGAGAATTGGAGGAGGCAGGCGAACCACAGCTCGCTTGGCCACCATGGACTGATAAGAACTAGTCCGTCCTTTCTTTCCTGATTTTGGTGATCACCTTGATGATTGGGGGAATGGTTGAAAGATGTAGAACAGAGTCCCACCCTGCTGGAGGAAGACAATTCCCAGGAGAAGAAGGGGGGGCATGTTGTGTTGGGGGCTATGGTTCACTGTCATGGAGGACTGTCTCATTCAGAGGACTGCCTTGTTCAGTTGCCACCCATGCAAGTCAAGAGATGCATGGCCAAAAGTGTCTGTCAGGATGTTGCTCTTGCCTGCCACATGGAATCACCGTGATTGTAATGTCTCTGGCGATGCTCCAATTCCATATGTTGGGTGTTCATTTAGTGAGCAATATGGATCATGTGCTTCCCTGAGGCAATCTGGACACACTGACTGAGCAGGAAGGCTAGGAAGGTGATCAATGCCTTGCAGATGGCCAGTATCTCCTGAAAACCAGTATTTCTGCTGGCCTCTTCATGATCCCATGACTCCTGGGGTTTGCAGGCACTCACAGTGTACTCCCCAGCTGTTCTGAGATACATCTGTGGTGACAGAGAGTGTTGGCTCTGGGGGAAGGAAGCTGATCCCTGCTGCAAGGTTGTGAGGAATGGTACACCACAGAAGGCTGCTCTGGACAAAAGGCAGAATGTCTAGGAGGGTGCGGTCATCCTCTATGCAGAAGATGTGGACAAACAACAGGTGAAGGGGTGTCATCTGAAGTCTGGGATGAAGCAGACCACTGCCACTGTGACAGCCATGAGTCTGAGAAGCTTCTGCAATGCATGAGCCATGGTGGACACTCCTGAGCTGAGGTTGGCTACCTTGTTGTACAGTGCGGTTGCTCTTGGTTCTGGGAGGAGAACTTTTGTTGAGACTGAATTAAGACAAGCCCCTGTGAGGAGGATGGATTGCAAGGGAGAAAGGACAGATTTTTCAAGATTCAAACACAGTCCTCAGTTCTGCAGTAAACAGCAGGAGGTGTGGACCAAGTGTTTGTCTTTGATGAGGCTACCAGGAACCAATCATCAAGTTGTGGGCAGACCTGTACTCCCTGGAACTGGAGGTGCGTGCATGCATGCAGACCACTGCCATGCATTTTGTAAAGACCCTTGGGGCAGCTGAGAGGTCAAATGGGAGCACTGAGAACTAGAATGTCTCCTCCCCGATTTGGAAGCATACAAAATATCTGTAATGGTGGTGTAAACTACAGTGATGTGGATATAGGCATCTTTGAGGCTGAATAAGTCTCGCTGCAGTAGTGCAAAGATACCCTGCAGGATGACCATTTGAAAGCTCAGTGTTATGTACCAACTGATGACTCTGAGGACCAGGATCAGTCTGAGTCCCCCATTCTGCTTTGATACCATTTAGTACCAGGAGTAGAAACCTCTGGAGAGATTAGAGTGGACTGTTTATATGACCCACTTAGACAGTAACATGTCAACCTCTGACAGTTGCACAGGGGTGTGCCTTTTATGGCACCAAGAAGAGGGTGGTCATCTTTCCACAATGGATCAGACCTATGAGTTTGAGCTTATTGTTTCCCATGTGGGGGAGGAATTGGGGGAGAGAGGTGTTTGGGGCTGCCAGTGGAGATGGTCAATATCAGCACCACCCACATGGGAATCACTGTTCTACAGCTTGCAATATAGTGCTTACAGCAGAGACTGCAATAAAATGGCTTTGTAACTAAATTTAATCTAGTGATCTTCTCATTGAGACACATAAAATTGAGAGGAGGATTGTGTAAGTTGCCTTGAGTTCCTTTCAAGAGAAAAAAAATAGTAGGGATACTTAATGTGAGAATGATTAAAAGTAGTAATATTTCAAAATTATCTAATATATTGCTTTTCCTACTATAGCCTTATATTGGAAAGTTGGGTATGTAAAGACTGGGATATGGCTAATGGCTACTACATATAACAAACTGAAAATGATAAACCTACCCATATTCAGATATAGGGGCTGGACTAAATTTTTTTTTTTGTTCCTTTTCCTTCTCTCCCAGATTCTGTTCATTCTACCAATATAAGAACCTAGAGCTAACATCTCTGAACCAAGATAACCATGTGAGATCAAACAAAAGTTTTCCAGTATAAGAATATTTAGATTTGGTGAGCAGGAAATGTCATCCAATCTATTGGATGGGGCTGGAAAGCAAGTTATTTTGGAACATGGACAGTTGGTCTTGTATCTATCCTTATGGAAACAATGTATCAGCCAGAGTTCAGGATCTGATCCACAGCTGCTTGAGAGCCAATCCAAACAGATTAGAATGGATTCATGTGGTTATGCAAGCAAACTGAGATCAGTACAAAGACTACAGGGTTTATAAACAGAAGCTGCATTCTAGGAGTACTTTTTAGATCCAGAAACAGATTCTCAGCTTAGTTCTTTAAAGCAGAATTGGGCAGATTTCAGGCTTGCAAGATCTACTAGAACCCTGAAGTCCACAAAATACCATCCCAGGCGGAAAAACATATATGCCGAATTAAGGAACAGGATGCCTCTGATCATGTGCTCAGCCCAGAAATCTGTAATCAGTGCAAGAATCAAACTCAAAAATCTTTTACACAAAAATCCAGTTGTGGTTTTCTCTCAAGTATTCTTTTTGAGCATCTTGATAATCTGGTCAACACACAGGACTAAGTCAGGGTTCATTTAACCCTTCAGGTCTTCCTCTGAAACTGTGGTCTCAAAGGGGGGAACCTTTATCTCTCTCTGGGCGCAGACTAGATTTCACAGTCAAGAGGAGGCAGGTACTCCTGCTCCTCTACAGCTAGAACTAGCCTTGGAAGAAGCAGCCAAGGAGCCTCGACCGTAGGAATATTCTTTGATAAGAAGCCAGCAGGCAGACTAAGCTTAGAAGAGGCTGCCTTCTAGTCAGTGCCAGCAAAAGATGGAAGCTGTCAACCTCAGACTAGATTTTTCCACAGGGCTGGATTAAAAAAAGAGGAACTTCTGCTGTTCTGTCCCTGTATAAATGCTTGCACACAGGCAAAGGAGGTTTGTGATTGCAATGCTGGAGGTTCTTTGTTGGTCTACTGCTGAATCCTGAACAACTGCAGGCCTTGAATCCTGTGCCTTGGGAACCAATTTTTGATTATACTTCTGGACTTTAAGGCCATGTTTCTGGCTCCTGTTGGAGCATGTGAGTTTATTTGGGCTTGGGTACATAATGGACCCTGATCCATGAACTCTGGTGAAGTGTCTGTGTTTTTAACATACTGTAAATAAACGTTTGCTGTTTTGTTAACAAGAACTTGGTTGCTTATTTTTTACTTGATTTATGAAACTGCACCCAATACTCTGCTATGTCACAAGGGAGCTGGGTCTTGAGTAAACCTATGTTTGGTGCCCTACACAGAGTTTGTTCCAACACCTGAACAAAACTTTTGTTTGTTTTCAGTTCCTGAGTTGTTTCCTTCTTCCTTCACTGCCTCTCTCCTTGTATCCTAAATGCCTTTGTTTTTTAATGTTTTAATTTTTGATAGATAAAAAGAACAAAACAAAGGAAAAGAAATATAGAAAGAAAGAAAAATGATACAAAGGGACTTTACACAAAAATTACATATAGCACTGAGGGAACTTACACAAGAAGTCAGTAATTATTACTTCTATCAATTCTATAACTACTAATTTGACTTAATACTTGGTTATTCAAAAAAGGCTTTAACATGGGTAATCAGGTTAATAATAATTCACTTTATAACATCTTCACAAATCCACTAGCAATTAGCAATTGATTTTTTCTTTCTTCCCCAGATAAAACAGTATCATAACAAAATTAGATTCATAAAGTGAATATATTAATTTGATCATTGTATACACAATACCTAACAGTAACACCCTCAATTGCTAATTGAAGGATATAATAGGCTTTCTATTTAACATAAAATTATTTAACTGTTCTACTACTTATAGCTGATCAGTAAATGTATCAGTTAGGTAATCCTTACATAAATTACATTTTTTCTCAATTATTAAGTAAACTATGTATATTAAGTATCCCATTTATCATTAAAATATTTGGCCAGTCCCCTATTTATATATCCCAAATACCTTTGTGATTCTGTAGTATTGGCATATTATTTCTGTTTAATTGCTCTTGCTCCATAGCCTGGTAAAATAAATGATGACCAATCCATGGTTTGCTAATGCAGACATGTGTGCACAGCTCGACAACACAGAGTTCAACAACCCATAACACGGGTAAATATTATATGTGAACAGGGTCCATTCAGCAGAGGATGGAAGTTTTTGAAAAACTATTTATTTTCTTAGACAAATTGGGAGTCTACTGAACTGAGCTCCAGGGCATGTGTAGCAGGAGTGGGCAACATGATCCTACAAATATGTTTGGTTTACAACTCTCATTAGACATCACCATTATAACCAAAACATATAAACCATCATAAAGCATACGCACACCCATGCTTTAAAGCAACCCTATAATTTTTATTTACTCACAAGTCTGAGAAGACAGCAATTGTCAGGCAAGCACACAAGCAGAAAACTACACAAGACAAATCAAATGCTTCTGCAGCTTATTCAGTACTGTGAGGGCACTTTACAAGGAAGGTCCTGATGTCCATATTCACCAACCATAAATAAATACTCAGATACCTGTCTTACCTTCTGAGTTGATTCTTTTTTTTTCTTATCCTCTTTCTTTCTTTTCTTGTCTTCCATTAACTGTTCTTCCTTTTCTTGCTCCTTCTCTCTGTTAAAAGTGTAACATTACAGTTTATTGCTACATATATTATGTCCTATTCCAAAAATCAAAAAATCAAAACCCAGCATCAAAAAGATATTATTCATCTCTATATTCTGTAAAGCAGCAAATCAACCACAAGACAGCAATTCTCAATTCTATACGATGCTGGCCTACATCCCCAAAAGCTATAGGCATGCAGGACAGAAAATCTGCATAGTTAGAGATTTCCTTCAAGCTCAACATTACTGACATGCTAAATATGAACTGGTTTTGAAACGTAATAGAAAGCTGTTAAGCTCCTTTAGTAATAGAAGTTTGTCAGGGAAAAATTCAGAAGAAAGTTTCATCTGCACTGCTTTCATCCCATGTATACATAGAGCATTTTTGGGATGCTATGTTCCAACAGAAATTTTTGTTCTGGAAGATCATTTCCAAAAGGTGGGCTGTTCCACCATATGGCATTTGGTATGCGAAGTACAAGGATCTCTATTGCTTCCCATGTACTTTAAAATATACCAGTGCTAGAAAAGATCAATAAGATGTTAGGACTATAATATGTAATCTATGTCTTTACCTTCTTTTTACTTCCTAATTATAGTGAAATGGTGGATATCATGAACCAATGCTTGCAAACAATTCTCACTTACACGGGGCTGAAATAGGTGAAACTTAATCCAGATAGTATAAGATGTGCTGGTAATCAGGCAAGCTGGAAATCTAGGTATATTATACATTCTTGATGGGGTTACATTCTCCTGAAGCAGCAAGTATACAATCTGGGGTGATCTCAAACCAAGTCTTCTCTCTGGAGGCCTGAGTGACAGCAATAGTCTGTCTAAGAGTATCTTTTGGATTTGAGAGCAGATACTGCACATGGATAAATCAGGCCTGGCCTCAGATACTCATACCTTAGTTATAGCCAATCCATACTACTACAATGCTCTTGATATGCTTACCTGAAAAACTGTTCAGAACAGAAACTGGTGTACAATGTGGCCACCAAACGTTCTGTGCTTGATGATCTCAGTACATTACACCACTTTAATATCAACTGGTAGACTATTTCTGGATCCAGCTTAAAGCGCTTTATTCATCTCCAGCTCATCCTCAAAAAATACAGTTGTCAACTACTAGGGACAGGGCCTTTCAGTACTGCTTTACATGGGAGAGACAACAGGTTCTTGTCTCTTCTCGTTTTTAGAGAGAAGATTATTGTTTTTTTAATTCAGCATTTTAATATTTGTTTTAAATTGCTACTGCTTTTTAATTTGTTTTAATTACCTTGAATGTTATTTTTTCATTTGGTAGGTGTTTGTGATTTCAGTACCTTTCCTTCCCCTAGTAGTCCTCCCAGTCTCTGAAAGCCTCTTTTAGGAGTTCATGGATCTTAATGAATGGTATGGATTTGGGGGAGAGACTGATAAACAGGGGATTTCCAAGTGTATGACAGAGGCACCTTCCACAAACAGAAACTCTATTAGGAGAAATTACTAGTGCCTAATTATCAGTAACTCCATGCCATGACACATGACACATTCCCTCAATCCTCTGAATCTGCCTTTTTGGAGATTCTGGGGTCTGTCAGAGTAAGGAGATGCTGGCAAATTAAGTCTCCACAAATTCCCTTTTGGCAGTGTGAAATTATATACCATACAAAACATTATATGCATGTTTTATTATTTCTCACACAATTTCGAATACATTGTGGGAAAGTGAGGTAAAATATGAAATATATATATTTTAATATTATTACATGACAGTTCTAGGCACCTTGTATTAATTTGAAATTTGCATCCATAATGATAGAATGCACCTATTTGCATCTCAGTCATTTTGAAACATTTGAAACATGAAACTAATGTCCAAGATACAATTTTTACTCTATTGTAGTCGAATTAAACTCATTTTATGTAAGCAAGAACTCAAGAGTTTAATTGGCCTTAGAAGCCAAACATGACTCAGTAGAGAGGATTGGTTACAAAGCTTGAAATGTGCCTTCAAAAACCACTGCATGGTCAGAGAAAAATTTTCCTATTCTTCCCAAATCTAAAATTCAAGGTGGAGAGATGCAGACAGGGATCATTCATGCATTCTTGAGTGCTTCAAAAGACATTAAGAAAATCACTCTGTCAACCCTTCTTCCCAGCTTTAAGCTGAAGAGGAAAGTTGTGGCTTGCCCGTTTAGCACTGTGATTCCAAGGTGCTACAAAAGCCTCAGAAGCACAGTTTGTTTGTTAAAAGCTTTTGTATGCCATCCTTTCTATAAATATCTCAGATATTTAAATATCTCAGTTCCAGAACAAGCTGCCCTTTCTTCCAAACTTGAAGCAAGAGTAGAGCAGACAGGGCAAATCATAATTTCTGTTCTGCTGGATTAGAGAGCTGGGGTACATCTGTTTTATTTCTATATCGCCAAATAGCCAAATCTGTCTGGTCAGTTTATAACACATACAGTATAAAATAGAACTATGCTTCTGTTTCAAACAAAATATATTTCATTCTAGGCTTCCAAAATTCTTCCTAAGAGCTTCAGGAAAAGAATAAGGCTTTATCTTCAACCCATTTTCAAGGTTAAGAGAAAGACTGGGGCCTATACTATTCAGAGAGTGGCAGAACACTTGCCATGACAAGTGATACTATGAACTCCTGTAAATTAGAATAAAGGAAATTAGCAGACTCAATGGTTATGTTCTCTTATTGCTGTTAATATGCTTGAAAGTGATTGATCAACTCCCAATGTGTTCCACTGAAAACGCATTTTCATTGTACCAGCAAATTTTATTCACACAAGCTTACATGATCTAACATATTTCAATCCGCTGGCATTAATTTCACAGATAGATTTTCCCTTGGAAGACGCTTCTAAATCTCTCTTGTCCACACTCTATCTGGTACGTTTTGTCAGAGATTTACAAAAGCAACAACTTCATTTAATTCCCAAAATCTATTAAGCTTTTGATAGAAACATTTGAATCTTGGGCAAGAGAAGAACTGCAATTTCTATATGATGTTTAGCTTAATTTAACAACTCAAAAGATTAGGCAATTGGTTCTGACTGAAAAGTCTAGGGTCCAGAGTATTGTGGGCCACACATTTCTTGCATGCCTGAACAAGATAGATGCAAATTGCAACAGCATTTTATAGTATTCTTGGGATAAAAATATGGCATTTCCTATTTAACTCATCCAAAGAGGCATGCTGTAAAATTTTTGTCAACTCTCTATTTTGTTAATTTGTTAAAACGAAGACTCATTTTGAGTCTTTGTAAATCTGCTACACTGTACCTCTTGTAATGTTGTGGGTTCTGTTAAATTCTCTAGGAAAATAAGGATCAATCACACACCATAAACAGAAGATATATTGACAAATACCCAGAAACACAGTTACAAGTGAGATAATTTAGAAATAAAGGACAAGTCAATAAAAGATTCAAGTGCAGACTGAAATTATGAACCTTTGAAAGAGAAGTTCCTGTCCCCATGAACACAATAAAATGGAATGGCTACTATATGTGCAAGTTCTACTATTATTATTAATTACATTTCTATACCACCAGTAGCCAAAGCTCTATGACTTAATTCTTGTAATACTATTGGCTATTTCCTGCATTTTGTTATGATACTGTCAAACAGTGGTCTTCAACCTTCTGGAACATGGGGGCTGCTTTAGAGTGCCCAATGCCTAAGGAGGGTCACATTTTAAATCAAAATGTAGCAAAATGATTAACCTACTGATTTAGATAAATAATAAACATTCAGAGGTCAATGAAGAAATGTTAACTTGAATGCTATCCATTTTGGAACAATATTTTACTGTGGAATCCTTGTATCTAGCTGCACATGTTTACCTAGTCAGTGTGATTTTTGTGGCTGTTTTCTGTTAGCCAAGGCATTGATGTCCAAGTCAAGGTTTGTGAAAGACACACTTAAAATGTCATGTAAATGTTCATCTGAAGGTATTGACCTACACTTGCATTTCACAATTTTCATTCTGGAAAACATTTGTTCACAGATGCATGCGGTGCCAAATTAATCTGACCCATCTAGAAAAAGTTACTTGCATCTTCTGGTGCTACTTCAAATGGATTCTGAAAAATTCCTATTTTCTTTCCATGCTTATGGCAATCGGTGAACCTATTTTGAAATTCCACCTGCATCAGGTTCAGTGCTTTGATGTGTCATTCAACACTGAATTGTAAATTCCTGTCCTCAAATTTTTGTTCACTGCAGCATGAAAAATTGAAAGGTTACTTTCACTGACTTGCTTCACAATTTTTTTTAGTTTTGCTTCAAAAGCTTTCCATTCAGAATACATGTCACACACAAGCGTTCCTTTCCCCTGCAACCTTAGATTCAATGTGTTCAGATACTCTGTGATATCAATTAAGAAAGTCAAATCAAAAATTCATCCAGGTTCAGAAAGTACTTCTTGACCATTTCCTTTCTCCTTTAAAAGGATATCTGTGTCATGATGGAAGACTGAAAAAATGCTTGAGGACTTTGCCTCTGCTAAGCCACCTGACTTTTGCATGCTACAATACATCTCCATTTTCTGCATCTATCTCAGAGAAAATTTTGAAACTGATGATTAAGGCCATGATGCCTGATATAATTAATGCTGGATACAACAATACCCATTACACTTTCCCACTGAAGAATGTTACTACACAAGGCTTGCTGATGAAAGGTGTACCATTTATTTTGCTTCTGACCATTTCTTGCACCATCAAGTTGTGATGCTTTTCAATTTATCCCAACTCAGACCAAGATTTTCTACTAGTTCACACACCTTCAAGAGTGTTTTCTGCAGTGCACACAATGCTTCTGTAATTCTGAAACTGGACTCTATCCCCCTGATCAATATTAGTAGTTGAGCAGTGTCTGTATCATTGCTCTCACCTAATGCCAAAGGAGGGGAAAAAAATCAAAACTCTTTCCTTGACAATCAGAACATGTGCTGAATCTGACCAAACACTTCTTAGAGTTTATTATCAAGCCTATGCTGCAGCTGTGAGGGCTATGAAGAAGGAATTCTTCCCTGCTTCCACTGCATACTCACAGTGCCATCCAATTGAACTAATCCAGGTGGTGAAGGGCCTATTACATTCCTAGGCCAGGCCTTTTACACCCTAAGTAGCCCACTGTGGTGACTTTGCCCAGCACTTCAGGAAAGAAATCACTCAGATTTGCCACGAATTGGACTCCACAGTTGATATGGTCCTTGAACAGGAGGTGTCCTGAGTGCCATCTGGTCCATTTTTGTTGCATAGGTTTCAATTATTGTGACCTGAGGATATGGACAAGATGTTTGGACAAGTCCATCCCATCACCCGTCTACTCAACCCTTGCCCTTCATGGTTGATCACCAAAGCCAAGGATGGGATGTGTATGTGGGTCCAGGAAGTTGTTAACACCTCTCTGAGGGAGGGTCGGGTTCCTGCTTCCTTGAAGGAGCCAATGATCTGAACAAGGTGAGCCTACCATTCTCAGCAATACACAGGAACATGATAGCTGGCTCCCACAGTTGACAGGTTCAACTCAACATGCTTTCTAAAACTATTTTGCTGCAAAAATGTAATTTTTAAAGAGAATTTATCTTGTTCACTTGCACCTCTCCTAGATATATTGAGTAGCTCTTGTGATAGGATTCAAAGTGTCTTTTAACACTGTACTCCTTTAATGCCGAAACAGTTTCAAGGTGTATCAGGCAAACTGCTTTATCCTTGTTTAATACAAAGAAGCACTCATAGTCCATTTGTTAATAAAGACATGGTACTCATCTGCAATTTTTCATTTCATTGAAACAGCACAATCTTTTGCAGACATCTTCTTACAGAATTTTTAGCTGAGCAGCAGTTGCAGAATTTCAATATTATCCTTGAATAAATAATATGAGAAGTATAGTGTAAGGGGTCTAACTCTTCCCTTTCCCATCAATTCCATCCCACTCTGGCTGCTCTTATTTGGGGATTTTCATTTTGACCATGGCAAAGAAGAGATGAGAACCCTGCCTCGTCAGGTTGAAGGAATGTTGGGCCATTTGGATAGGCTAGGAGGAATTTTTAAAAAATGGATTATGAATCAGACCTAGCAGATGGCAGAGTTGCAATCTTAAGTAAATTTTTAATAAACACACTGCCTTGAGGTTCAAATCTACACATGCTAATACTTTAAAAATTGGGGGCCCTCCAAAAAGGGGCAGGTAGGGAGAATGAATGAAAGGGTAGCCTCCCACCTGGAGTAGAGGATATGCCACTAAGTTGGCTTCAAATTATATGCAGGGTGCACATATACACATCACTGCCTGCCAGCCAAGCCTCAATCATGAGAAGCAAAATGGCAGCTGGGGGAAAGGAACTTAGTTGCAGGAAGATGTGGAAAGCTTCCATGCTAAGAAAATACTACTTTCTTCCCAACTCAAGGGGCCACTCATTGGCTCCTTCAATTACAGATGACTGAGAAGACTTCTAGCTGGAATGGGTGGGGGAGGAGAGGCAACAGCAAGTAAGGCAAAAAGTCAGAGCAACCAGCTCTTGTTGAGGAAAGAATGCTTCTGCCTGAAGGAGCAATCTCACCAGTAACCTTGGAAGCCACTTGGAGGAGCCTTGAATTATTATTTATTTAAAGCTTTTATATAAGACTACTACAAGCTTCTCAGGACAGTTTTACAATAAAAGCAACAAAAAATTAAATAGATGGGTGGAGCCTCTAGAAATGTTCAGTATGCAAAACACTTCGTATTCTTTTTGCAAAAATATCAGGCTTTTTACTCTCATTTTCCCATCTTTTTCTGAAAAAGCAGGCCAGATATCTCCTCTACCCATCCACACAGCTACTTTATCTTCCTTACACACATACATAGCCTTCAACATGGTAATGCATGGAGGAGGAGCTAAAAAGCTGAGTGGTACGGGTACCTGAGCTCTGCTGGCTAGCAAGGCACCCAAAATGGCCAAAATATCAGTATGAAGGATAAGACCAAGAGGGGGCTGACAGAAGAAACCATAGAAACCAGAATAAACAATGTTGATCTTGTGTTTTTTGTAAGAAAGGGACAGGAAAAAGAGCAGTTGATGGTGCCACTTGAGGCAAGAAGACCAGTGTAGTTCTGTGGGAAAATGCCTTGAGGGTGTTAACAGTAAACAAGCAGGTTAGAGAGCCACAAAGAAAGAGTCTGGGGGTTGCATGAGGCCTGCAGGTTGAGGACCCCTGCTGTAGAAAGCTAGAGTCCAATTCCAAAGTTTATGAGTTAAATATATGTTATACAGTTTACACTGATACTTGAGGTTGCTATGCCTTTATATTGTTATGTGACACAAATATAAAGACAAGTTCCTTACCTGTGATTATGGTTTAAGTGGTTATCTATCATCTAACAAAGGGCAGTCCAGCTCTTTGTACCTTGAGGGCTACCTGAGACCTTCAACACAGAACATGGGGACCACACAATGAATTACATTTCCATATTGTAAATTAAAGTGTTCACAATATATTTTATTTAATATACACAATATATTAACCATTAAAATAAGGGAGAAAACCTATATGACGTCTCAGAGTTGGCTTTTACCTGCAGAAATCACAAGCAGCTCCTTCCCTGACCGCAGCCCAAGCACAATGATCACTCCCCTCTGGGGTGGCCCATCCCTTTCTTCCCTGTTTCTCCAATCCAAAAACCTTTCCATATGACCCCCCTCCAGCCCCTCCTTCCTTCTTGGAAGTGGTACACTGAGCCTCTTGTACTTGAGCAGATGAACTCTCCCAAGCATGCCCCACCCACTCCTGCTGACATATGCAAAAGCACTCAGCTCCTGAGTGCCTTTGTACTCATCAGCTAGATCAGCACAGACCATGCTGGGGCAAGCTGTTGTGAGGCCACCAGGACAAACAACTCAAGAAGAAAGCAGGACAAGTCAGCAGCCTTGGGAGAGCTCACTGCAATCCTGTCCATGCCTCTGCTGGGATCTGAGAATGGGTGACTTCAAGCAGCAAAAGAATCACAGAACAAGGCCCCAGGGGCTACAAGTGGCCCTTGGTCTTCATGTTGGACCACCATGATCTAGACCATGATCAGTCTTGCTGCCGAAAGAACCCTATTTAGTGCTATGGCAAAGGGATCTATAGCCGGGATGCCCCACATATTGAAGAGTTCTAGTGTGACTGTTGGAGACAGCTCCCACTCAGGTCTCCGGCCTGATTTTAGAAAAGAAATTGCCTTGGTCACCCCGTGAAATGTCTTTTGCTAAGAAAGGACCAGAGGAATGTAACCTTGTTGATTCTCCTGGAAGCTATCGATACCATTAACTATGGTTTTCTTCTGGCTAGACTATCTGGGCTAGTAGCTGGAGGTACTGCACTACAGGGATTCTGCTCCTATTTAGACAGTCTATTTCAAAACATGGTAAGGGAGGAATAGTGGTCTAGCACACCACAGGGCTATATTTTATCCCTCACGCTGGGTAATATCTAAATGAAACTACTGGGGGAGGTTATCCAAAGAAAATTACAGAACTATCAACAATATGGGGATGATACCCAGTTCTTTCATTACTGGTTTTTCGGCGCCAGGTAAAGACCTTTTTATTTAAACATCATTTTAATGGTTAAAATATATGATCTGGCCAGGGCAACTTCTTCTTCCTTCTCTTTTCTCCTCCTATATTCTTTATTTACTTATTTTATACTGTTAATTTTAATTTTATATTATTATGTTTGTATCTCAGTGTATTGTTTGTATTTTTGTATTTAGTGGTAATTTATTATGTTCTATTGTATTT
>NW_025336481.1:17638855-17759706 GCF_004798865.1 Varanus komodoensis | reverse complement strand
TAGAAATGTTATAATAGTAATAATATCAAATACAGGAGAGGCAGCAGGCCTTTCAAATCAGTGCTTAGGTAGGAGAATGGACTAGATGAGGACTAATAAGCAGAGACTCAATCCAGACAAGACAGAGATAATGTCAACAGGTGGTTTTTCCACTCAGATGAGTGATGTTCAACCAGTCCTAGTGGAGATTGTACTCCCAATTAGGTTTGTAGTTCAAGGAATATTCTTAGATCCAGAACTGTCACTAGAGATGCAGGTAGCCACACTAGCACAAAGCATCAGCTCTGGACAATATACCAACCACAATGCTATGTGGACAGGGACAGTCCAGCTACACTATCCATGCTCTGATAATTTCTCAATCACTTATGCACTACCTTTGACAATGGTCTGGAAATTTTTAGCTGGTTCAAAATAAGACAGCAGTATTGTTAACAAGGACTGGTCAATATGTTCATATTAAAGCAATACTTTTCCCACTGTCAGTCCAGGTGAGGATCTTATTTTTATCAGGTATTTTAGTTTTCCATTTCTATTTTTAAACATGCTACTGTATTTTAAATATTTACACTTGTGCTAGGTTTTAGTTTGGTTTTATACTGCAGGCTTAAACATTACATTTTATAATGGTTTTTATTAATTAATTATTACTATTAATTATTAGTTATGGTTCTAACTTTGGCTATTGTGTGGAATGGATATTACTTGAGTGCCAAACATCTATTTCATTCCATTGTGTCAATTTCTTTACCATACAGTACTCACCGAAATGAAGAAAGAATCAAGTAAGATATACTTGAGTGCCATACTGGTAATCCTAACACAATACATATGACATCCTGGTATATAAAGATGAGAGGTTTTTGTCTGGAATTCCTCAATATCTAAATAACCTATTTAATTGTCTCTTAGGTATGTAGGTATTTATAACACTAAGCCTGAAACATAAGGATAAACTAATACATCTAGATTACTTTTTGTTTGAATGTTTGGTTATTAGGTCCTGCTTGAGTGTGAAAGTATGCATGAGAAATTAACAATAAATGCATTTCACTGAAAAGAGTAGTAAAAAAAGATGAAAAATAAAATGATTCCCCCCTTTTGTTCTTTCTTACCTTTCAGGGTAAACAGGAAATAGAGATGGGAATCTGGTGTCTAAGGCAGAAACTCCCACAGGACATGAAATAAGTTGCTACATTATGTCTTCAACTTCCCTAGGGCTATGAGAGCTCTCTTTGAGAATTCCAGGGTTTAGAGAGTTGGGGGAGGGGAAACTGGAAAGGAGGAGTTATTAAATAAGGGGTTATTTTTAGTGCTCCATTTAGATTAGGGCAACTACCTAATGTAAAACAATCATTCCCTACAGGCAGAAAGTTGTTTGCAACTAGGAATTTTGTTTCTTGGCACATATCCAAATTAACATCACAGCAAGGAGTCTGCCTTTCTTAAACAGAATATTTGGAATTGCTGATATTGGTAATTATTAGTGAAACAGCACACATTTAAAAGATCACTATGCTGTCTCTTTTACTCAAATGACCTGAGGAATTTCCATATTTTGAACTTTAGACTTTTGAAAGAAAGGTATGCTCATATGGTTAAGAATGTAAGGGCAGACCAAATTAATTTCAGAAACAAATTCAGTAGTCAATAATTTAAACAGTGGATATGGCACTGAAAGTTAAATTATCATTTTTGAAGGCAGGACCCCTCAAGGTGTCTTTATTCAAGCCTGTCATTAGATAAGTTGGCTTTCAGAATTCTTCAGTAAATACTCTTGTTGGGAATGTAGAACAAAAAGCCTTGGCCCTTACTTTCCTGCAACATACTAAATGACTACCCTTTTGAACTTAGTATCAAAATGTCTCAAACTGTTTTTAAACCCTTACCTCCCTTTCACTGAGTTTAAAGAAGTGTAATAAAATCAGCTGACCCTACCTTCTGTAAAGATTTGCTAAAATAATGGAAAATTCACCCAGACAGTATTAATCTGGCTCTTTCAATGACTTTAATAATATTTAGGGCTAATTTTATAACAAAAGGGAATATTTCATTTATCTGTGATGTCAGGAACTCTGGTACTTTCCTGAATAAAAGGAGGTACACATTTACAGGACATAACATGTTTACTGGGAAGTGAGTATTATTGAATTGCAGCCTCAGTGTCTCTCTCCTTTGGTATTACTGTAAAGACTGAGGACAGATGTACCCTAACAGAAAAAGCTCTCAAAATCTACCGCTGTGCATCCATTTAAATTTTTTTATTGTTTTGCATTTATACAAAACATCAGGTTTAAAGTGGAAAAGGTATGTGACATTTTCACTTCTATTTGCATCAAAATTTGTTGAAATAGTCAAGCTCAGGTCAGTACGTTATTTCTCAATGTCAGAAACCAACCATCTGTAAGTCCACTATTTGTCCACCCTTCCTTTAAATAAAGCTCCTTTCAATGTGTTAAAATCAAAAATGGTTGGATGGATCTGATTCAGATTTCAAACAAACATTATGAAGATCTTTCAGTACAACAGCAAACACAATCGAACTTATAAAACTCATCCCTAACAGCCCAGAATGTTATTCTGACAAGTTGTGATTTCTGCATAACTAGGTACTCTCTCCCACCCTACTGTAACTGGTAGGAAAAAATCTATGCTAAGTTCAAACTTCAATCCCAACTGTTGGATATACTTAGCTAACCTGTATTCTCAAGTGATTAGGAAACAAAAATTACAGCCAGCAACAGAACTCTACATGGTTTAAGGGAATTCTACCTCCCTGACCATTTTTTCTTGCTAAGGGATTAAGTACTGTTGCAGTATTACAAAACTGTATAATGTGCACAAAACTTTTTCAGAGGCAGTGATGTGGAAGCTAAATTAGTTGCAGTGCTTTCTTTTTTCATGGAATTTTTGTTTCATATCTATTGCTTACAACAAATGAATGTCAATTCCAAATACAATATTAGGCAATTGTGGCCTGACAGGTACCACACAATTTGCATTGCATTTTTTGACAGCCAAGGTTATCTTAGTCCTGGTGCTGCTTAAAGCAGATGGTGGGTTACAAAATTCACAGGCATGAACTGATCAATCCCAGTACTATGATTTGCTCTTGATATTTAAAGTCAATACAGCCCCAATGTCAACAAGAACTAGGATGATTCTCGAGACTTTAACCCTTGCACATGGACACTCTCATTAGCTCCCCAAGGAGCCAGATCTCAATTATACTCACTAAAGGTGGAAGGTTATTGCTACAGTTTAAGTTCCCTGCTTGAATGTTAGAAAATTCAGCTTTTAAATCCATGTATATTCTTCCAGGATAAATGCAAAGACAAAACATTTTTCTTTGCAAACTGGAGGCCATGCAGTGATAACTATATCCCAGATATGGAGTGCTTTCAGAAACTATGCAACAGAAATAAAGCTACCTGCAATTTAGTTTCTTATCATTTTAATACTAATTTGAATCTATCCAACAAAGCAGATAGCTTGTTATCCGATTAGTACAGTTTATTTAAACATAACAGTACCTATGTTTTAATGATACTAAGTGCAGAGCTCCTATTCACTGAGTGAAACCTTATAGCATTCCCATTAAGTAGGAAGTATGTGGGGTGGAGGTGGGGATACTGTTCTATTAAAAATTTGGAACAGTGTCCTCAACAAAGCAATCCAAAACTAAATTTTAATGAGTGGTTTGCACGCTAAGAAAACAAACTCAGGATATATTTCTACTGATCATAAGTAGTCATTTGAACAAAATCACTGAAAATTTCTGGTACATTCATTCTTAAGTTTATTCAAGAATCAATATCCATCACCTCTTGATCTTTTATCTCCATGAGTAAACTGAAAAGCCACTATTTCATTCAAATCCTTTACAGGAGAAAGGCAACCCATATTCCAAATTCTTTTATATGCAATTTGAATGGAGCACAGTAGAGATGTTTGAAAACATTAGTGGGAATATGTACTGTCTTAACCAGTACTTGTCTTTCACAATGAAACAAGAAAAAGTTCACATAAAAAATGCATATAAAGATTTCTTAAGTTGAGACAAATTTGTAAGAAAGAGGAGACTCAGAAAGTCTGTTAATTATTTCCATCTACAGTAATTTAAAAAATGACAGGAAACAAAAAGGGGTAGTGACTGGAGCAGTGAAGAGGAGATAGTTTCTGCCATGCGGAATACTGGGGTAGAAGCCGGAGAAAAGAGGAGGAAAGATGGAGCGAACAAGCTACAGCGAATTTCAGCTATCTACTAGGTGCATGTCTGGGAGGGGGGGAAAGCAGAGAAAGAAGGAAAAAAAGATAGATACACAGCAAGCAAGCAAATTGGCTAGTTTGAGGGAAAATTTGAGGGGGGTCTGGAAAAAAGGAGTATAGTTTTTGTGTATTTGCAGTGAGGAAGAGAAGGAAAGGTTATGTATGCGTGCATGATAAATTTGGGGGGAGAGTGATAGTGGATGAAGGCATGCTTCTAGGTATGTTTACATACATACTTCTATGCATGGTATGAGTATGGTGACAGAGCAGCTGACTGCGGGATGGATACAGGGCCCCTATCTGCCCAAACTCTTCAGCAACTGGTGTATGCAGGCATGCTGCCTCTGGTAAAGGAAGTAGTACACAGCCACCAGGATAGTAGCCACTGATGCAGAGCATGAAGTGGCTAGATGGAGTCATTGAAGCAGTTGGTGTGAGCTTAAGTGGACTCCGGGGGATGGTGGAAGACAGGAAGGCCTGGGGGAATGTTGTCCATGGGGTTGCGATGGGGTGATGGGTCGGACTTCATGACTAACAACAACAAATGAATCTGTCCAATTCCTTTTTAAAGCCATCCAAATTGATGGGCATCTCCATTTCCTGTGGCAGTAAATTCCAGTGTAAAGCACTACTTCTTATCTGTCTTAAACTTCCCACCAATTTATAAGGAATGTGCAGTATGAAATTCAATGGAAAGGTCTGGAGCAGAGAAGAGTTGGCCTTCCTCAGTATGTAAATAGTGCTGAAAGCACGAAGAAGAATCACACAGTCGGGAAGTTAACCAGTGGAAAACAGAGTCACAGAAGCCTAAGGCTAGAGGAGAGTCAAGCAGAGAAAGGTCAAGCAGAAGGACAACAGGACAGATTTAGCAGCAAGAAGATTGCCAGTGATTTTAATAACACTAGTTTCAGCAGTATGCAAAGACAAATTGTAAAGTGTCAAGAGAATCTAAAAAGCAATGTGCTCCAGGAAGCTGAAAGCAAAGGGCAAAAATCAGGGAGTGACATCATTTCATCTCATTTTAAAATGAACAAAAACGAAGCATGTTTGAATACAGAAAGGAAAGTTCCAGAGGAGAGGTATGAGCTGATTATGTGGTAAAGAGGAGAGTGAGAAAACTCTAGCCAGTAGTTAAGCTATGAAGGGATAGGATTTGGAGCACACACAATGAGATAAAGAAAAGGAAAACAGAGCAGTGAAATGAAAAATGGAAGGAAGATAATGAAAAAGTTAAGGGAGAATGATGGAAGGAGATGGAGACAGAGATCAGAGCAAATAAGGTTGAAGCTAGATTGTTTCAAAAGTTCTCAGCAGAGAAGATAGAGAGGACAGGAGACAGCAGTATATTGTCTGAAGACATATGCACTGGATTGGTCAAAGAACTAAATTAACGTAAGACAACTATTAAGGCCAGGCATGAACTGGTCCAATCTTGACATGCACCGAGATATTATCCAATAACCTGTTTCTATTTTTAACTAAAATAGTTCAGATTCTTCTACTACAAACATAGATTTACCAACACTTTAACTGTATTAATCATACGGACTCTCTCTCTTTATCAAATAAGTCACTCAACTATCAAAGTGAATATTATTAACATGCTGAAACAGATTTGAAAATGCAGCATTATCTGGTCAAATAAAATTTATCACTTGCTCTGTATGGTTTGAATACAAAGAACTGCATACTAAGTTCTGAGCACACAAAACTTTGGAGATATTTCTCAAACAGATGCCCCCTAGCCTATGTTTTGTTTCTTTTCAGTCAATATTGAATGCCAGTATTAAAAACAAATATTACATCAAACAAAAAATTAATATAGTAGCTATTGTATTGTATTAGTGATTATTGAGAGAGAGAGAGAGAGAGAGAGAGAGAGAGAGAGAGAGAGAGAGAGAGAGTTTACGTTTTCTTTGGTGGTCATTGATAGTATGCTTACCACTGAATACTTCTTGCACGTCGGTTTATCAATTAACCAGATTCAGAAGATGCAAAACCTGTCTCCATATTTTCATTAATAAGCAAGCAATTTTCATATCACCTCCACCAAGACAAAGATGCAGCATGCAATTTTTGCATATTGTTCAATATGTAGTTATAGCAATCAAAATTGCATGCATAAAACTCCATTTTTCTGGGGAGGGGCCATAGCTCAATGGTAAAGTACATGCTTTGTGTATAAGAGGCCTCAGTTTCAATCTCTAATATTCCCACATAAAAACATTTCAAGTAATACATAGTTAGAAAGGCCTCTCTGCCTGAGACCTTGGAGAACTACTGTCAGATGAAATAGACCAGTTCGGGCAGAAAGAAGATCACCGGAAATTCTGGAATGCAACTTCCAGCACTCCTGACAACTGGCTATGCTGGCAGAAGCTTCTGGGAAGAAGTCCAAAGCATCTGGACACCTACCTTCTGCTACCCTTGAACAGAAAGTATTCTGTAGCATAAGAAGAGCCCTGGCTATTGGGTGGTATAAAAATGAAATAAATAAACTCCATACTAGACACACTTACACAAATACCATACCATACCAAAGTTCAACATCATCAAATGTTTGTATAAGATTTTTGTGGACTGTGCCCTTCTCTACATGAATGAAACTAATGTTTTCTAGCTGAAATGCTGTAATTGCGCTTGTCTCACCTTCTCTCACAATTAAAAATATCCCAAAGAAGCAGGATATTGTTTAAAAAACAGTCAGGAAAATAACCATATATATATTTGTATCTTCCATTTTCTCATTTCAATTTTAGATATTGGGTTTCTAGAATTTTAATTTACATGAAAACCTGTACAAGTTCAGCATTCTTTCCATTACCCCCCAACCCTTTTGTACACATCTGTACTCCAGTCATTAGAACCACCACTTCAGTGACCATGAACGGAGGCTCAATCCAAAATATGAATGACTACTAATACACTGTAGAAATTTGAATTCCCACAAATTTAATTCTTTAGAGCAAAAGGAATACATGCAGTACAACACAATTTTGTTACATTCTAAGGAAGTTTGTACATTCCCAACAACTTTTGGCAACTGGGCAACACTATACTCTAATTTTCTTCCTTCTCAATCATTCCTTATATTAAGATTTGTATTTGATCTACTTAGGAGTAGGTTCCCTAATTCTGCTTCAATGTTAAACCTGTAATTCACTTCCAAGAAGTTTTCTAACAAGAAGTCGCAGAAAGGTTACCAATCCTTTCCTATGGAACAGTTGAAAGGTACCTGATGATAAATAAGCAACCCCGCACTCTCAACAGTTTGAAAGTAAATTTACAACTATTTCATAGAACATGATCCATAAAAAATACTGAATACACAACTGCCTCTGACAGAAGTGTATTAAACACCACAGTAGTACAATCACAAAGTATCACTGTCAGCAATGCAACCATTTTCTGCACAAGAACAAATATTTAGGTTGACTACGGTAAACTTTTTTCAGGACTGCTTTGTGACCTGCAATCTGAAACAAATAAATGGTTTCCCCCCACTTATTTTGGAACTTTGCAGTATCAGATGATAAGGTCTCACAAAGGTCTACAAAATCCTGCAGAAAATGAGGGCAACACTCTTATAACTTCCTTAGCAATCAGCAAGCTGCTTATACATTGAAACATAGTGGGACTAGAGGAGCAGGATACCACAGTTCAGTGATGTTATCGGTTGCTAGGAGGATTGAAACCACATCTCCTCTCCTATCACTGAGAAAGCATAACACCAAGGGGCTATTCAATGAAAGAGGAAGCACATTACAACTATAGCAAATGAGTAACAGAATAAAGTGTCTCTATACAGATGTGTTTCTGTTTCACAGGTGGCATCAATACTTTGGTTTATCGTGCAGTCCCATGTCCCACATCTGAGGCATGCTGAAAGGTGTAGGACTTTTTTCTGTCTAAACTTGGGGGCGGGGGGTTGGCTCCTAGTTATGTGTGGAAAAAACAGAGACTTTTAAAGAAATTCAAGCTGAAGAGCATTTAAGATGATTTCAAGATTCATTAAAAATATGTTTGTTTCCTTAGAGCAAAGATGTAGGTTTTTGAGAAATTTCCATTTGAAAACTTTCCAGTCCCTTAAATATAACCGCTAACAGTTAAACCAAAGATAGCTATAAAAGAACAATTTTACTCAACAATACATTTTAAATATATAGATGCGTAAAATATCTTTCGACTGAAGCATTTTTCATAAACTGTTAGTTGAAAGATTATTTTTCTTCACAAAGAAGAGTAAAAGACAATGCAAGTTAGCTACAGCCAAACAAGTTCACTCAAATAATATATGCCGGACCCAGATGCTGGGGGCTTGTGTAGTTTTAGTGAGAAATACATTTTGTAGTTCAAATAAAAATAGAATTTTATCTATTTTTTTCCTGCACTGATACTTTGTATGCTTGGAACTTCTCAACTTCAAATGAGTTTTTATATTCCTAATGCAGCATTTTTCCAAATTTAATGCTATATCCATGATATTGTATGAAAGTTTGCAGTACACAATAGTGAAAACACACCCAAGTATGGCAAACAAAGCCTAAAGAGTTACTATCTTACTTTAAAGCAGAGACTTATGTTTCCATAATTTGGATACATGTGGAAAGATGATAAATGAAATAGATTACTTGACCACTCTCATACCAAGCATTACTAGTATTGCAGCTATTCCTAGGAGTTTCTGGTAATAGTCCAGGATGGCTGGTTAATGATTTATCAATGGGAGCTAATGGTTAAGGGAACAGTCTGCAATTTGTATTTGAATGAGATTTCATTGTTGGGTTTGAATGGGATGCTTATCACAGTTTGGGGCAGGTATCAGGTTTATTTGTATTTATGCATATGTTAAAATGACAGAGACAGATGAAGAATGTTCACTATAAACTGCCTGAAGGCACCTGGAGAACAAGGCCACTTAAATTCTAATTTTCTCTTTTTAACCCACCCCCCCACAAAATTGAACCAAAACTTAAAACATGCTAATTCTCCATTATACTCTCATTCACAAATCTGGTGTACAATGACATCAATGCATATGCCTGGGGGTGCGCACACACAGTTATTCCAAGGATCTTTTAAGACAATGCACTGAAATACTCCTGTGCAAAGACCCAAAGGTGACAGGCAGGCCAAACAGTAAATACTGCAGTTAAACTTTGATCAATATGAAGATATGAACCTTGCCTAGAGAAGCTTCACAGTTGCAGCATTTGAAAGTAAAAGTAGTACTGATAAACTTTGCTTGAGCAACAAAGAAAGTAGATTCAGACTTGGAACCTCTGACAACTACTTCTTTGCAAGTTTTTATCTGGCTGTCTAAAATTAGTTGATTTTAGGTTCTTTTATTTGGGCAAAGTTAGAATAATTCAAACACTAAATTTTTAAACAAGGGCCATTATTGAGACAATATAGTACCAATTATTGGATTTCATGTGTTACTAAAAAAAGTGTGGTTTAATTCTGTGCGGTGCTTCTATTGTTTGGTATAAATTGTGGACAATAGTACTCAAAATCTGAAGCTTCTCTGCAGTTATACCTTTGACCAGCTAATGCTCCCCACTTCACCTGTGTGGTTCATTAAACTGTGTCATTCCCTCCAAACAGGAAAAGCACATTCATTTAGAGTGAAAACTTGAAGAAATAAATGTCAGTTATAGGGATAGATTCAAACAAGCTAGATAGTCATTAAAATGCTCTAAAACTCAGCTTCAAATCTAAGGCTCTGTTTTTCTACCAATGTGAAGACTGATTTGCTATAAACAATGAACAAAGTTCAGAGAAACTGCTGCTAAACAGTGAGGCTGTCTGGTAGTATAAACAATTGTGAATGTTCTTCGTAGCAAGCCTGAGGTCTTCATTGATGAGTTACTAACTTACTCTAAAAATGATAATATATGACTTTGACCAGAGAGTTCATTTTAACTAAATTTGTGTCAAATGCTAATATAACACAGCATGAATGTTGTATGAAGATTTCCATAGGAATTAGAAGTTTAATGATCAACACTGACAACTGATGTTAATTCATTTAAATTTGCTGACAGAAATTATCTTACCTCAAGCCACCCTATCCATCACCCTTCCTGACCTAGTGCCCTTCAGATTTTTGAGATTACAACTTTCAGCATCTCAGACCATTGGCTATGCTTGTTGACCGATGGTAGCTTTACTCCAAACTATCTGGAAGACACTGGAAGGCTGTTGTATAAATTTCTATAAACAGGTTTAACTACTGTCTCAGACAGCTAGGTAGTCTGCTTCAGGGCAAGAGGATGAAGATGCCATTCCATCATCCTTTCAACTCTATGGAAAATCTGAACAGCACTAGTACCCTTTCATGTACAGGGTGCAACAGTGCATTACAGACATTCAGTAATACTAATCAGTAGTCAAGGAAGGCTCAAAATTACACTACAATACAATTTGAAAGTAGTCAAAATACCAAAACTGGCAATGTAAGAACCTATGCACAGACTGTCAAAAAAAAAAAAGTGTTTAAATACCAAAAAGTCAAACTATTACCAAAGCTAAACATTATACTATCAAGTCCTATTAAGAACACATTCCCCACTGTATCACAATTGGCTGATGTTATGTTCCAAGATCATTAAGCAATATGAAAAAAGATAATTTCATACTTTCAAATTCAATACACAACATTCAACTGCAAAATGTTGTAACATGGCTTATGCTGCACAATACTGCAGCCATAATGAAAGTATGCAGAGTATGGCCAGCCCAATGACAGAATGCTTATAGCTCTAATCAAGGTAGTTTAAAATCAAAGAATGTATACATATGGGCAACATGGAAGTTACATCAAGTATGGCACTAAGCTGTTAAAGATTCATTTAATGAAGTAAAAGACGGTGACATACCATTTTTAAACAAAGCTATCCTTCTGTGCGTGATGCAAAGATGGAGTACACTTCCACAGGACCTTAAAGGATTTTTTACAGTAATTAATCTGAACAGATTGCTTAAGGTATAATTTGCTTCTGAGGGTGTGTCTGAACCAGCTTTTTTCTGCTGCTGCAGTCCACACTCATCAACCTGCTATTTCCAGACAGCTCAAAGAACTCAAGGTGTCTAGTAGAACACCTTGCAAGAACAGGATTGATGCTTCCTCATTCAGCATGCACTTCATTTTGCAGAGGTGCTGCAGCCAAAATATAGTTGTTCTGTACCAGTGGATCCACTCATGGAAAGAACATTCCAGCCTGCTTCATGACATAGTCAGTTGCAGCCCTACTAATCAGTTTGGGAGGTATATTAATTGTGATGCCTCTGTTCTGTAAAATAATGCAGGAAGCTACGAATGGTAATGAAAGAATATAAGAGATCATGTTTCCACTTTTCTCAACAATTTTACAATTCTAACTGGCATCTCATAACTTTGCAGCAATGAAAGTAGAATGATCCCAGCTCAAGAAATACATTGTTCTCTTCCTAAATTTTACAAGCAAATATATCAATTTGATATCCAGTACATTATTCAAACTTCAACTAAATGCTCTCCCTAGAAGGGCCATTTAGGATGCAGTCCTATAATCAGTTACCTGGGAGTAAATTCCATTAATTCAGTGGGGCTCGCTTCTAAGAAGACAAGCATAAAGTTTGCCCTATAAAAAAAGGAAAATGTCTTATATGCAAGGCCATCCATCCACTGAATACTAATCAGTTCTTGCAATTAAATTCCAAGCATTAGTTAATAAATTTCACACAACAGTTTGCTACTTTCAAGTACTTAACACTAGACAAATACTGTTTTATGAGATACATTCAGTAAGTGGCATACAGAGACATAAAAATATTTTAAATGCATTAATCTGGGTGACTAATTTTCAATTATTTAAAAAATAACGAGTTTTAAAATGAAATATTATTTTGATGCAGACATTAAATTCTATATCCACACTTAAGACTCCTGAGCAAACTTCCCAACCTATTTCACAGGGTTCTTGTTATGAGGATAAGATTGAGAGCAAAAAGGAAATTATGTAAGCTTCTTTGAGTTCTTTGGAAGGAAAAAAAAGACAGTATATAAATTCCTACAATGGTGAGATGCAAACAGTGGAATTCCAAGGGAATCTGTACTTGGATCAGTGCTTTTCAATGTATTCATAAATTATATGGAGTTATGAGTAAGCAGTGAAGTGGCCAAGGTTGCTGGCAACACCAAAATATTTAGGTTGATTAAAACAAAACAGAATTGTGAGGTGCTCCAAAATATTCTCTCAAATTAGAATGGGAGAATGGATATCTAATGGTTTGGCAAAAGTTTCAATATAAGTAGGTGTAATGTGATGCATGCAGGGACAAAAAATCCTAACTTCAATTATTAGTTGATAGAATATAAGCTAACTTTGACTAAGAAAGAGATTTTAGGGTCATAATAGAAAGCTCAATGAATATGTTGACCCAGTGTGCAACTGCTGTGAAAAAGGCAAAGTGAATTTTAGGCATAAGTAGGAAAGGAACTGAAAATAAAACTGTTCATATACAAATATATGGTGCAACCACACTTGGAATATTGTGTACAATTCTACCTAAAAAGAATATTGTAGAGTTGGGAAAAGTGCAAAAAAGAGGAGGCAACTAAAATGATCAAGAGGAGCAATTCCACAATGAGGAAAGTTTAAAACAACAGAGACAACTTAGCTTGGGGGGGGGGGGGAGGGGAGAGATAATACTGGGATGTTGTACAAAATTATGAATGGTTTGGAGAAAGCAAATTAGGGAAACATTTGTTTTTCTTTATCTTAATACTAGAATCTGGAGTCATCCCATGAAATTGACTGGTGGGAGATTCAGGATTCTTCCTTACTTAGCACATATTTAAACTTTGGAATTCACTTCCATAAGATATAGTATAGGCCACCACTCTGGCCGGTTTTAAAGGGAGACGGGCACATTCAAGGAGCATGGGACTACAAGTTAGAGGTAGTATGCCAATATGTATCAGCTGTTAGGGAATATGAGCAGAAGGGTGCTGTCTGTTTCAATGCTTTGCTTTATGGGTTTCCCAAGGGCAGCTGGTCGGTGGCAGTATGAACAAAAATGGACTAGATGAAGACTTGGTCTGATCTGATATGCTTATTGTTATGTTCTTGCACATAATCATGAAGCAGATGTAACTATCTTGATCAACTATGGTTTATTAAACCAATCTCTGTGGCCATATTCTTTTGCTTCCTCTCATGTTCCTAATAAAAGATTTTTGGATTTACTTTCCGTTACATGTTAATGAGGCAACTATAGTTTAAAAAGCTGATTCTCAAATCCTGATATGTACCTCAAGATTGTTAAACTGTGCTTTCCTAATTTCTACATTCATAGGAAATTATGGATTAAACAAACCTATAGGTCACAAGAGACAAGCAATGGGAAATGAAAATCAACAAATTTTGCCCTTGGTGACATAAAGCATGGTTTTACTGGACCATTTTTTACAACTGATCCAGGTCAGAGTATATTAAAATTAAATCATGACTGTACACCAGTTTACAGAAATAGAGACTTCTTTTTCCATGTTAAAAAAAGAAATAAAAGAAGAATTATTTATAGTAGGCCTCCTACCAAACCTATGGATTAACAATTGATTATAGGTGATAAAATCCAGTAGATGTTACTCTGTGTTGTACCAGGATCATCCACTTAATTATACATGAGGGAGAGAAAGGCAACAGAGGTAGATGAGCAGAGAACTACAGTAAGAACCATTTTTCATCCTTCCCCCATATTGCTAGAAAATGGGATCACGTGAAATGGTTGGGCAGTAAATTCAGGACTGATAAGTACTTCACATTCCACTGCCATTTTTGGCAGATAAAACAATAAACAAGCAAATATCCCAGTCTGTATAATTAACTGCCACATGATTAAGTTAGATGATTTTACAGAGGATGAGACAAATTTATCAAGGTTAGGCCAATCCTTACTAACAGTGATGGCTAAATGATATCACTGTGTTTACAGGCTCTGTGTCACAGAATACAAGTTTTCAGGGGGCAACTGCAGAAAAGGGCTACTACTTTCATAACCTCCTTTTGGCTTCCCAGGGTACTGGATGATGGGATCTTGGACTGAGCCAGCAGGGCTATATTCCTATTTTGTACCTATATTTCATGCTGTTCTTTTTCAGCTCAGTAAAATGTTCATATCATTATTAACTAAATATCATGAACAAACAAATTATTTATCTCATGGACAAACAGATTATCCAGTAGCAGCCAGCCGCTGCATGTGAAATGCAGTCTAGTCTATCCTATGCATACTTACACAGAAGTAAATTTCACTTTGAAAGTAATCCCTACTGAACACCTAATTAGATATTCACAACATACTCAATGTCTTCCATGGCTACAAAAGGTCACAGAGAAACCATCTCTTTTCACTTAAATTATCATTGTGCATCTGGGGTGCATAACCAGACACTTTGGATTATTGCCACAATGGTTATTTGGTTGCAAACCAATCTGTTTTAATTGTTATAGCAACTAACTATTAAGCAGGCTTGTTTAGGAAATAGGATTTTCAAAAAGGGACTCAATTTTTGGTGGTGGTTTAATCAATCATCCTGACCATAACTTTCAGCAGTTTTCCCCTGTCAAAGGCCTGTATCAATGGCCCACATGGTTCAATAGTCAAGACAATATTTACTACTTTCAATGCATTTCCATACCTATTTGTGTTTTATCATCATTAATTCCATGTCCATCACTAGATCTTGTAAGATAGAATTATGACATATGCAAAAGAATACAAGGTGCAATATATATTAACTCTTAGAAATTGAGCCAAGGTTACTTTGTCTTAAGTAGGTCACCCCCTTCCATAAGAATGAAGCCGTGAGTCAGACTCAGCTAAAATAATCATTTCTTTGGTAATACATAACACAATTCAACAGATCTGGTAAATTCTAAAAAATCTGGTAACAGTTCTATTAAGCTGTAGAATAGGCTAAAAACCTGATAAGATAGTATGAATTTTGTTTGATCTGTGCAGTAGGAAACAAACAAGGATTCAAGAACAGTGACAAGACAGTCCACTATCATAAAATCTATAATCTCAAAAAAATGTTCCAGTAATGTACCAATTTCAGGCCAGGTCTCTCTCTCTCTCTTTGTAAAAATAATCATAATACCACCTGAATGTCCGGCTTTTCAGAAAGAGGGAGAAAATACATGACAGTTAAAATCTACATTATCCTATTTAATTCACCCCACAGAGAGGTGCATTACATCACATTCTCACAACGCAGGGGGAAGGGCTTGCCCATAGAAAGCAAGATTTACAATGACCTCTTACTGCTTTTCTACTTCCTTTGGGAAAAGATGTGCACTTTAAATGTAAAAGCATTTTGCATCTATAAGATACCATCTTTGTTTAGCTCACAGGAATGTACACGTCAAACAGCACAGTATATTCACATGTAAATATTCCCCCCTTTTTAAGGCTGGTGCTAATATAGTCAGTTTTCAAGCTTGCAAACTAAAATGGAAAAAAAACTGTTCAAGAAAGCAGTTAAAGCAGGCTACAATTTCATAACTGGAGCTAACAAGACTGCCTCTTCCGAACTCTCAATGCCATTTTTACAGGATATGACCATTTGGTTCCAACTGCAATCCAAAATGTATCTGGCTACAAGGAAAAAGGGGGAAGGAAAATAGTTACTGGGGTGCAGGGAAAAGCTCCCACGCAGCAGCAATATATAATGTGCATGGCAAATTTGCCATAAGTATCTTTCAAACTCCTGAACTGCTTCAATACCTGTTCCAAACCTATTTTTAAAGGTGCAATGCTACATTATTTGGTCCTGTAGCTTTCTGGAAATAGAGACTATAAAATATGCACCTCCCCCTCCTCTAGCAGCAAGAAAGAATGCAAGCTCATTTAATTTATGCTATTTTTGCAGCTGATATAAAAATCTCAAAAGTGTGGGAGAAATGGGTAAGAGCTTTTTAACAGAACCTTATAAAATGGGGAAAATTGATACAGTGAAGCACTTTAGGCTAGTTTGCATGCAAGTGTATTTAAAACGCATTTAGAACCTCCCCAAATATGCCACGTATTTTTAACCGATTTTTTTCAAAAACCTAGCAAATACGTTCAAAATGAAGTGACTCATAAACGGTTAAGCGAGGCAAACATCGTGGTGCAGTATCACACGAAACGGTCAAACTAAACGCACACAAAAAAATCAGTATGCTACACAAAAGCAGATATAAAACTACTAACCTCATAAAGTGCAACAGTGCTTAAATCCAGCAAGTTGAGGCATACAAGGTAAAATGGAAGTGAAGAGATCTCAAAATGATTTTGCTGTATTTCTGTTTTCTCAATTTTAAAATATTCAAAAGCTAGCAGACTCCGTCGGCCATTTTGACTTGAACTCACCCTCTCCCTCTCCCTCTCTCTCTATCTCCCCCGCCCCCCCGCGCCTCGCTTGCGCGCGCGCGCACTAGCTTATTAGCTCTCCTCTTTCTCCATAAAGGAAGCAGCTTTTTGTGACCTTCAAACAGAAGTAAGTCATGTGACTACGGTACGCTGTCAATCAGGAAGGGCTTGGAAAGCCGTAATTTTAAAGGGAACTCATCTCTTTCATCCAAAGAAGTGCATTTATTCGCTCATTTCAACAAGCTATCGCAGCGTACGTTTTCTATTCTGATCTCTGTATACACAACAGTATCCTAAATATTAGCAATAGGCTGAAATTAATTTTCGATTAGGGTATAAACCAGCTATGTCTGTATTTTCACATAAAAACTAAGCCACCTACTTAATATTCTCCATTTTCCTCACACGGAGAAAAGAAATTGAAGTTGAGAATTGAAATTTAGCATGAACCAAGCTGACAAGAAAGAGCACAAACTGTTTAATTATCCCAGTTTAAAAATAAGAATGAAAAACATCGTTAAATACACACAATATAGTTAATTAGTAGTATGAGCATGAAACCCAGAGTAATCTTGTTACTGTTATAATTCATACCCCCTTCCTCTGCCACCTATTCAATAGTAAGTCTCTGATTTTAAATACTTAATGACTGGGAATAAAAATGTGAGCTTTGTAAAAAGTGCATTTTGCTTGTACAATTAGAAATGTTTGAACACACTCTTCAGCATTCAGATTCCTCTAATTCAAGGCATCAATTCCCTTGTGGCACTGTAATAAAATTGCCACAGGTAGTTCTACAATATTGTTCTAGTCATATTTCTAAATTTAAAGCTAGCATAATCTGTAACTATCTGAACAACTGTCAATCCTATTGTCGATTAATTTATATATTTCTTATACACCTCAGATTTAATGCCAGACTTCTAATCCTTTCAGAGTTCTTCTGCTTAGATCCAAAGCAGTTCATGATGTTTTTGGTTAATCTTATTGATTACAATCTGAAACAGTGTTTTGTTGGTCATTGGTATACTTTTTCTAATAGAAGAACAACGGTACATTAGGACTCAGCAAAGCAAAACAGTGAGTAAACTTTCCAGTTCACTGCAATTTTTCATCAAGACTGATTAGAAAAGGGAGAATTGTGTTATTTCAATAAAAATAAATCCATTATCCTAAAATTAATTTCTAGTGGGCCAAAGGAACTATGCTAGGGCAACAGGTTGTCCATGCATACTTCAGATGTTTCGGGCTGCAATTCCCATAATCTTTTACCATTGGTTATGACTGGGGATGATGGGAATTGTGAACCAAACTATTTGGAGGTTCAGGATTGGCTCGCACCTGTTCTAAACAGATTGTGGTCGTGATGCTGTGCTTCTGCCATAATTGCTTGTTGGTTCTGATCCATCTTTTGAAGACAAGGAGCTCCCACTATGCTGTGATTTTATTACTGTCACATTTATGTTTGTTACATTTATACTTTATTATGTATTTGCTGTTTTATAATGCAACCCACCCTAAGAACCATTCTGGCCAAGGGGATGGGGTAGGCATCCAATAAATAAATGGGGAAGAAGCAGGCTACGATACTTTGTGCTGAAGATGTTTATGGTGTCTAGATCAGAGCCAGAGTCATTGTGCAAGGGTTAGACAATGAAGGTAGACAGCATAAGCACCAGGGAGATTTCAAATATAGCATAGAAAGTGCACTCACTACACAGCAAAACTATCAGAGCTACCTGTATTGCAGTCAGGGGTAGATACAGCAGAGAAAACAAAAAATGATGTTGCCATAAAGCTGTCCTTTATTAGATCATTTCCATTTTCCATGTTAAAAGTTCCTCCAACTTCAGTCAAAGCAAGTATACATCAGGAATAATGCATTTATCTTCTTAATCCTATGTTTTCCTGGGAGAATAATTCCTATATTTTTGTTTTATATACAGTGGTACCTTGGTTCATGAACTTAATCCATTCCAGGACTCTGGTCGTGACCAAAATTGGTTGTGACCCAAGTCAAATTTCCCCATAAGGTTCAATGTAAATAAGGTTAATCCGTTTTGTAACCATTTTTTATCACAAAAATTTGAAACAAAGTGACAAAGAACAAAGTAACAAAGAACTGCACAGTACAGTAGAGAACACTAACCTAGGTGTGGAGGAGGTTATTATTTGGAGGAAGAGTCCAAATGATAATCGCTCAATAGCGATAGTGCTGGGGGGGGGGTGGCCGTGATTGTGCTTGTGCAGGGAAGGCAGGTGCGATCATGATTGCACCCGTCTTCCAAGCATGACCACGATTGTGGCCATCTCCCCCCGCCCCCGGAGCATGATCATGCAGGGAAGACGGGCACGATTGTGATTGTCACCCAATGTGGAGTTCGCAACCTGGGCAAAATTTTGCCAAAATTTCTGTTCATGACAGATGTGGTTGTGAACTGAGGTGTTCATGAGCCAAGGTACCTCTTACTAAGCACACAAAGCAATATCAAAATGAAAGGGCATCATTAGAGCAACAGGTCATAACATTCAGAATAACGGTCAAGAAACCCTTCAAAAATAGATTTTTCACTTGACATAAAACTAAGTAGGCAAAGCCCAGTACATTCAACACAGGGAGCTTTGAAGTATGGTCATTAGGAAAGGAAAGGGTTGGCACCTACTTTGTATTCTTTATGGTGCCAGGTGAAGACCTTTTTATTTTCCCAGTATTTTAACAATCTAACTTTTAAACTGTTTTTATATATTCCATTTTATTCTGTACCAGTGCTATGCTTCTGTGCTGAATAATAATTATGGTTTGGCTCTTTTAAATTAAATTTTCTGTCTATACCTTTTTAATTTTTGTTTAATTTTAGCTTTTGCTAACTGTCCAGAGTGTCTTGGTGATTGGTTGGTATAAAATGAAGTAAGTAAGTAAATAAAGCACTGAAATTAAAGCCTAAAAGTTCATCTTCAATGTGAGAATGGCCCAACTTCCCCAATCCCCCAAAAAAGAAAAGAAAAAGAAAAAAAGAGAAATGACAAATATGAAAGCATTAATTTTGTTTTAGCCACTGCAAGCAAGCAAATGATTGCTTATTGGTCAGTGTGGGCAACATATAAACACAATATGCTCCTCTACGAGCCAGTTTCCATGGATTTTGGCTAGGACTGCAGTTGAATAGGCCAAACTTGCAACTTATGAATAAACAGTAAAGTATGCAGACCTTTAAAATGTAACTGTCTGTTTCACCATTTATATGAAACACATTGCTGATTGCTCAAACACAATCCTACCTTTAAGAGAGAGACTTGTTTAATAAACTATAATACCCACGATCACATAACAGAATTTCTTCTAAAACAATTGTTCTATGACATTTGCTTCCAGCTCTCCAATAAAAGTGGTTGTGCAAATAAAGCACAACTTGCAGTAAATGCTTTATGTGTGGTTCCTTTTATAAAGTTTAACTGGCTTCAATATTCTGCTGATCCAGATGGGCCAAAGAAACTCTACAGTCAACTTAAGCCACTGCTAGCGGGTATTGGAGCAAAATCAACTAACAATAATTTTGAGGGTCAATAGGTATATCCTAAACTGAGAAAAATCAATGTATAGATACTGATCTTTTTAATCATGTAAAAATTTAGTACCTTTAAGATTTATTCAGACAAACCATCACAGAAAAAACATTTCAGAACTTATATGCCACATTTCAAAACTAATGTTTTCCCAAGGTAACTTATCACAAACATTTGAACTAATATATAGAAAGTTCTTAAACTAAAAACTGTGGCACAACTCCAAATACAGTCCAAGAAAAATTCAAAATATTACAATTAGAAACAGAGCAATCTGTTCATTTCCAGCCCATCAATCTAGTAAAAAACAATCAAGAAGTATGTATAGTTAAAAGCAAAATAAGCGAAAAGCAAAAAGGAAGGAATCAAATGTACCTACCTTTACGGAGTTCCATAAAAGACAGCAAGCACAAAAAGACAGGACCTTTGCAGTGACCAACTAGATTGCCATTACTGACAGGCCTGAGAGGAGGGCTCTGTGGCCAATCTTAAAGACTTAAGGGTGATTCTTCAAAGAAAATTTATCCCAAATTTAAAGGTCAATACCAACACTTTAAACAGGGCCTTGATGTGGGTACTGAATAAAGCTCTACTCCATAGCCACCATTTTGGGAATCCTTACATAAATTTCCAAAACTAGTACTACTGCTCTTGTAAATACCAATGTAAATTCAGCTATCAGGAGACAAGTAGTCTGGTTTATGTTATCTGTGTAACTAAAAAAAGCAAAGCCCATTAGGTTGTATGCGATGGTGTCCCACCAGCAGAAACATCATCGCTGACAGACCGAATTTCCCACCCCACCCATCCCTGAATTTCCCAAATCCGCTTCAGCAAATTGGGAGCATGCAGGAAGGAAAAGGGCAACCCTATAGAGCAAGCTTACATCTATTTGCATTATCTAAATTATCTTGGATTTAGACCACTATTTTCTTAATTTTGAGTCAAATAGAGCACCTTGTCAACAAAAGTTTACTCAAATGTAAACATGAAGAATGAGATATTTTATAATTGAGTATATATGACCTGCAGCACCTGCCTAAAACGTTTTTTTGGAATTTGGCTCTCAATTGTATCAAAACACTGCAAGCATGATACGTTACTGATTACTGTAATCATTAGTGGCTCCAGGACAATGAGAGCGTGAATTTAAACAGAAGTTTAAAAATAAGCTGAATTATTACATTCATTTGTTTAAAGCTAGAGGTACTATAGGAAGTTACACACACACACACTTTCATTCCTCATATACACTGAGCAGAATACTACCAAATTGTGCCTTTCTAATGCCTGCATGAGTGTGTCCTCAGTGAACACAGGTACAATTTTTACTAACCTTATCCACCTTCCTTAGGAAGTTCTAACCAAACTACTCTTGGCTCTTCACCCATTATACATACACTTATTCCTAATGAGATATACTATAGGAAGCCATTGACCAATTACGGGGGCCCTGCAGTATCATATGCTCTGAATTCAAAAAATGCTAATGTATAGAAGCAAATGTGAGAAGCAACATATATAGGTTGTATTAATTGGTATAATGTTAGAAATGGTTAGGATTAACATTTTAAATAGCCAGTGATTTGAGAAGGGATGAATTACTTGCAAAGGCAGTGACATCATCTATATGCTCACTGGTTTTATAGAATATGGGCCATTATCAAAAACTAGCCAATGTGGGTTGTAATATCATCCAAACCCAAACCACTTCCCACAGGGTGGTTTGTTTTGGAGCAACCCCCCCCCCCACTCCAACAACCCATGCCTTGTTTTAAGGGTTTTCCAATCCTAACAGAGCAATTTTATTCTGGGTTATGGGGGATTGGGAAGCAATACTCTACTGCTGCTGGAGATCTTGCCTGTGCCTCTACAAGTGATAGCTATTCCCCTAATGCCCAAGCAGCACATTGGAACAAATGTTACTAGTTCACTCTTTTTTCCTTTTGTGTGAAGCAACAGGCTACATGTGCACAAATGTGCACGGAGGGAGGAAGAGAGTTCTATGTATTTTTTTTGCTCTTTCACTCGTGCAGCTGTGAAGACTTATCACCAAAAATATTTTTTTAAAAATTAAAACGTCCGAACACATTTCTGGAGCTTTTTTTTAAGTGGCAGACCAGTAACCATCACTCTGAAGTGCCACTTACCCCAGCTCTGCTTTTTTTAAAGTGGCAACCTTCTCCACTATTAATGAATGAAAATGGGTTGCAAATAAAGCAGGGACAGGCAAGAAAAGTTCAACTGTGCTACAAAAAATACAGAGATACTGGCTAGAGAACCAAAGGGGAGAATAAGCATAAGTGAGCTAGATTATAGGTTGGGAACATCATGAGTTGTCCAGCAAACAACTCACTCTGCATAGCTTATTAGTAGTGTGGGTTGCTCTGTCATGCAAACTCACCCTGAGTAATAAGGCAGTTATCAATGAGAGCACCAAGGAACATTGTAATGAAACATGAGATGAGGCAGGGGGAACAACTACCGGTATCAACCTATATAAAGCTGTCCAGGTATACAGTGAATTTAAATTAAGGCAATCTGAAACACTGCCATTCAATTCTGATTTAATCACAAAATTGATGATTTAAATAAATTATTTAAATCAACTAGTCCACAAATAGTGTTTCACATATTTTTAAACCAGGGATATCCTCCAGATGTTTAAACTATATTTCCCATGATCCCTGAGCACTGGCCATGCTGGCTGGGGCCAGCAAGAGCTGTAATCCAAACATCTAGAAGGCACTATGTTGCCCTCACTGATAAATCAGATCATAATGGTCTGTAATGTTGGGTGTAGCAAGTCAAAAGCATTTTTATACATTCAAAAAAATGAGAACACAGTAAAAAGATAAGTCATATACTAGTAGAAATATGCCTTAATATACAAAATCCTTGCTTTCAATACCCCAAATATGTCTTAATTAGTAGAAGCAGCCAAAGGTAACATTGTTGTCCAATGCAAATCAGGGATCAGTATGAATCCACGGTTGTTTTAATATCCACATAATTTTTCTCAAACTGTGGGTCTGGAAAAATTAAACAATTTCTGTAAATAGCAACATACATGTTTAGCAAAAGTACTGAAAAGTATAGGAAAAAGTAAAATTGCTTTTGATACAGTGAAGTTCATATAACGATCATGCTCATTAGGTTGCAAAAAAACAACCAAAAGGAATTGTACTTTTTGAAATTAAAGTAATTTGCAGAAATCCCATCCATTACAGGTGTTTCTCTTAAAATGCTCAGCTGAACTAGTGATTGATTCAAGACATTTTAGACTCACTGTGGTAGAGTGGTTAGAATGCTGACATCGACCAAGATTCAGATTTCCCATAGTAGCTATCACTCACTGAATAGACTTTGACCAATTACTTTCTTCTAGCTTAAAAGAAGTCTTGCAAGACAACACTGGATTAGCCTCACCCCTGTATGTATGGGATATAAATAAATGGAAACATTTATACCTTCCAAAATTTCTGTTCTATAAGAACCTCCAGATGCTATTCTCATGTATTTTGTACTCTTGTTATTTCCTACTATACCAATTTTAAGAAGTAGATCTATTTCATGGCTGAGATACATGAAATACTAACTTAATTTGTTGGTCTAAGGCTTCTTTCATGCCACCATCACATTTTACTTCTCCAACTGAAAACAGTGAAGAAAACAAGTGTATTGTAATTTACAGCATGGCAACAGCTTGGGGAAAAATGAATTAAAAACCTTCCTCGGTCATGAAGTTTCTTGAGTAACACTGACCAGTTACTTCCCGATCTAAATTACCTAAAGGGGTATAATTGGGATAAAAATGGGGATGTCACTTTCTATTCCATGAAGGATAGAATACAAATGTTAGTAATATCTCCTTCTATAAAATGACATTGCCAATGATTAGGCAAAGTGTCCATACTGTGACAGCTGTTTAGCAACTGGGTCATTCTGTACTTTTGAAAATATGTACTGTAGTCCTCCCATCTTTGAAACTGAAAAGTTCAGACCATCTTGCCAGTGTGTGTAAAATATCTGGAAAATTGATACTGCAGAGAAAGAATACATTTGCTAGATGGCTGCTGCCAAAAAAGAAAAAAAAGAAAAGAAAAAAGAAACTGCAGAGTTTCCCATAATAACTATGTTCTCATTTTTTTGAAAAAGTAATATTCAGGTAAAAGGGAGCAGCAAACTTAGTACACCAAATACAAGATCTTGTCTGAACAGATTCTCACTCTCAGTATAGTCATATTTATAAGTAATGCAATAACTTTTGGATTTAATTCTCCTCCAATGGATCAAAAAAGCATGCTCCCATGCCATATTCAGTGGTATACTTATTTTTTTCTGTAAAAAAGTCTGATTGTTTATCAAATCTTGTACAGTAGAAGTTCATTTGTAGCTTTTATCTTTACTTACTAGGCTAAAACCCAGCTATAACCTTTTAAGCATGTAACTGCAACTTCCGTCCCCATTTTTGTTAAGTATCAGTAATTAAAGAAAGTCCAAATTCTAAGGAGAAAAATATCATCAATGTAACACTGAAAACAACATTTTGTGACAGAACTTTTTAAAAATCACACAGGATAGAGAGAATATTATTGGCAGGATGAAAGTCCAAAGGCAAAGATGCTGGAGAGGCCAAGAGTCTGAAGGCTGGGAAGTTTTATGATATAACCCTAGGAGGGAAGAAATCTAAAAAAGAAATAGAGACAGGGTGATTGGAAAAGGACAGAGAAGAGAGTAAAATGAAATCTGAGGATCTAGGAAAAAAGACAGAGGAGGAAAAGGCCCGAGGCATAGATAAAAAATAAATCACATATTAGGGCAGAGGTATTATACCTCTTTCACCCTTAATGGCCAAATTCAATGTTTGAGATTCAGGGGGGCACATTCCAGCAGTGAGCAGAATAAAAGGCAATGGAAGTGGGCCAAAACCCCCAATATATTTTAGCTTAAAGCTCTTATCACCAGTAAATAAACCTTATTCAGGCATTTCAGCCATTTTGATTTGAGAAAAACCGTGCAGCGGTCAACAATCAGATAATCAGAGGTCAGGAGAAATGATCAAGAGAATTGGCTGTGGCTACCTAGGGAACTAGAGGACCAGATTAAGATCCCAGACATAACAGATTTAATCCAAGGGCCTGAATTTTGACAACTCTGTACAAGGGAAAAATAGGGACTAAGTGTTATTTATTGATAGGAAGGGAGTGAACAAGCAAAGGAACTTCAGAGGCTGGTGGAATGGGGGAAAGTATTATTATAGTCCACATTAGTCAGAAAGGCATCTAAGTCAAAATCTCCATTTCAGATTCCTAGTTAGCAAAAATAAATCTTGGAGAGCTTAAAAAAGACCACCAACACCATATAAAACAGGCTTTCTCAACATGGTATCCTCCACATGTGCTGGACAACGTCTATTATACCAAACCTAAATGGCCAAGGCTGAACAAAAACCTCCTGCATTTTTGAAGAATTAGCTCCACTGTAAGGCATCGCCTTAAAAGCCATGATAATCAACCAAAATGCTAATATAGCCACCAATGCAACAATAAAATTTCTTGTTTTCCACAGAAACTGTCAAATACAGATGTACTGCCAGCAGTCACTCTCTACAACACCAAGTTGGAATACATATGTTTATGTGTGCACTAAAAATACGAACTCAGATTCATGTGAAATAAAGTTTATCATCAAACTACTTGTATATTCTAATGTGAACTTGGTAAACCAGAGAAACTGCAGCTATTACTAAAATCAATGATACCTATTCATGCAAATTTATTCAGAACTGAAACATAAGGCTCTCATATAGATGCATATCAGGAAGCAGACTGTGCTTTGCATTTCCTATGCTCTTTCTGGTAAAATGAGGGCAACTACTACATCATTTATCCCATTGCTCCAAAAGTAAGAAACTGACTGTGTATATAGCATATTTACACTGCAACCCAATGCATGCTTACACAGAATTAAGTTTCACAGTATTTAATGGGACTTACTCCTCAAAAAGTGTGTTTAGGATGGCACCTTTATTTTGGCAATTTAAGATTTACTCTTAAAACAACTAAATGATGATTACCTTGAAAAGGAAGCAATCCTTTAATCACATTTACTTATGAGTGCTTTGTATCATTTACTCTATTAAGGCCCTTTTTAAATAAACATGACTCACTGTTTGTTTTCTTCACCAGGAGGTGGAGTCTTGCCATGCCCTTCCATTACAAAATCCTCATGTTCCATCTGCGAAGGCAAGCATTGGAGGTCAGCATTGATGGAGCAAAATACATGCTGTCCTATGTGGCCCTTTTCCCTGTCAAAACTTATCAGCTCTAAACAAAAGATTGACATTTGTAGTTTAACAAATGCACATACCCAAGGTCATACTGTCATTCTAGAGTCCATTTTCCTAAGTATATGCTCACAGCTAAAGGAAGTAGGAAGTATAATATTTTAAGTAGTTAAAATTAGAAGCAAGTAGATATGATGTTAATTGTTTTCTTCATATAAATACTTATTTTAAAAATACTTTTTGCTTGCTGCACTCTGACTTGTAGGAGAAACAGATTTGTGCATAAATTATAAAATTTCATTCCATAGCTAAGAGTTCTTATCAAATCGTGATTTGTCTAATCACTGACCTAGTTCACATGCCATAGCAGTAAACTGTGAGCTATGCAGTTGTGATTGTATAACCGTTGTTACTTATTCACTGGATTGTTTAGTTCTTAAACAACCCATTGGTTCAGATTCTCATGTCATATTTACAACCTCAGAGATTATATACAGAAAATAGAAGTGGCTCACATGCAGCACATGGCTCATCTAATAAAGGGTTAATTATTCACCATGATTTACCAAGCTGCTGTGGCATGGGATTTGTGAAATTCACTAAGTCTGTGAAATTTAGTATAGATTTCCTTTAGTGAAGGTTCTGAATTCACCAAATGCTGAGAAAATTGCCTAAAAATAGCTGACTTACTGTCACCTAAAAATTGGAAACAGAAGATTGCTCTTCCAGGGTTTTGCCCCATTCTATTTTGTTGAATGCAGAAACATGGCTTAAACTTCTCTTCAGAGTAGCATTCAAATGTACTGCTGAGGTATTCCTGTCATTCACCCTTTGAAATATGGATTTTTTTAGTGTTCTTATGTTACTCAAACTAAAATAGTTGAAGATGCAACCTCCATGCATGATCTGTAGAGACCAATACCGTAATGGGTACAAACATCAAGCGACAAAGTAAAGCTTTGTGGGCACAGATCTAGTAAACAGACTCTAATCAAGGTCATCTTAGGGAGGTTATACTTTTACCACTACTGCTGTTATCTCTAGCAATATGCTGGTAAGAAAGAATGGGGCAAAGCAAGCATTGTTCTGAGGAAACAGGCAGAGAGCATTAAAGCGCATGGAGAAGCAAAAAGTGAGCAGAGTGGGTTAGGGTGATGGGGAAATTGTTTTTAGCTCACTTTTTAAAAAGTTACTGGTGTGGATAAGGATTTACATGAAAAATTGTTTCAAAAAACTTGGAGATCTCAGGGGTTTTCAGTATATCCTGTCCTAGCATCATCTACTTTAGCTTAGCTCTCACAGAAGTAGTAAACCTGCACCTGCTGTGTACCACTACAGAAAGAGACTCACCTCATTGAACTAATCATATGCAAGAAAGTAGCATGTCAGGAGGAAAGGTCAGACTAAAAACCTTTATGATAGTAAGACTGATACCAGAATGGCTACAAACTTATGTTGTTTCACATTCTGTTAAGTCATCAAACTTCTGCTCCTTATGATAATAGACATTTCCTTAGATCTGGATACGGGTAGGGGCTGGCAGTTGAAACTGTAAAGACACTGACCAGACAAGACTACATTTACAGGAAAGCCAACAGCAAGTTTGTACACCCATGAACTACCAACAAAAACAAAAAATGTAAGGAGTCATTTACACATATTTCAGTTTTAAATAGGCTTGTTTTAAGTTAGGTATATAGTTAGCTTTAACCTCAGTTTGTTGTTTCAGATCACATGCCGCAATGTAATCAAAAGCAGCAGAATTCTTCAGCAATGTGGGAGAAGTGCTTATGGTCATCTAATTAAAAGCCAAATTACTAGGAAGGAGGAGGGAATAATTTCTTTATGCCACACGTTTTAGAAAGGGCTCTTGTTTTCTTGGTTTAGCTGTTCAGTTAATTCTACAAATCTTTTACCTTTGACAATGTATTCAGTCTCCACACTCCTCTAAGCCTTCTATTCCTGGGCCACTGCCAGAACTCTCAAAACTCACACAGACCTACACTTTGAAGTTAGAGCCTAAACACCTTGCTGGGCTTTAGCGATAAGCTGTTATCATCCCCAACAGACATCCACAATTTGGTTGTGCAACATGGGTCAGGGCAATTTTAAACTTCCACCTTGCATAACTGATAGGGAAATGGTTCAAGAAAGAAGTCAGAAAGTTTCAAATGTTAGAATCTAATTTGCCTGAATTGTATTTAAAAACCAAATCCAAACATGAAAGTGCCCTGCCATAGGTGAAGCTGTGGGCAAAGAATAAACAGAATGCAAATATGGATGAGTAACCATTATTGCAAAGGCTACTGAAGGAAAGAAAGCACCTAACCTAGCTTGTTAAATAGATATGCACACAATCCTAAGGTTGCTAAGCAGTGTACAGTTAAATACTATAGGCACAGAGCAAAGGTTTACATACTAAAGACAAAGACAAGTCATGTTAGGGAGAGGAAAACTAAAGGGAGAAGAGAGTCAATTGGGATAAGCTGGGGTGAAGAGATACATTTTAAGAAGGTGCCTTAATATAAAGATTGGAAGAGTCAATAATGATGCAGAAGTTGTAGAAGGGCATTCTAGTGAGACGGCTGCATAGAGAAAAAGATGCAGACGGATAAAGGATTAACATTGGTATGAACAGAGTGAAGGGTCCAAAGAAGAGCATATTAAAGAAAGAACTGAAGATATTGAGGAACAAGATCATTGATTCAGAGTGAAACTGTTTCCATTTTGAGAAATGTTTTTGTTAGTAAAAGTACCAATAAAACTAAAAATCCAAGCAAATTAACTCCAGTTGAATACTCCTAGGAAGAACATATACTGATGAGCACAACTATTCAGACATTAGTACATTAACAGTTTTCAATATAAGCGTTCCCCAGATAAAGAACAAGTTCTGTTCCTGGAAAAATGGAAATTTGAATTACAAATGCAACTTACATACAAATTTTAAGTCAGAACATGTATGGTCATCTCACCATATTTGTGGGCATTAGGAGAGCAGGACCCCTGTGAAAGTGGAAAAACTGCAAGTTTGCCTAACCCCCTCGCTGCCCAACTCACCAGTGCTTCTCTTTGCAGCAAGCAAATGCCAGCGGGATTTCCATCTCCAGATGGATTGGGTAGGAAGACCTGCTTTGGGAGACCCTTTCTTTCTCACTACCCTCTCAGTTCATCTCTCGCTGTGGTGATGCTTTGGAGGACTTCTTTCTCTCCCCTTTCACTTCCTCTCTCACTATAGTGATGACAATTTCCTGCAATTTCCTGTTTTGCTTTATAAAATATTTTAATTGCCTGTTGTTAGCTGCCTCGAGATACCATGGGCAAAATAGGTGGCATATAAATGTTTAAATAAATATAAATAAATAATGGTGAGGAAAACAGCATGGTACTGAAATGTCATGCAAATGTTTTAAGACAAGCATCCCAATAAAAATACTTTTCATAACAGATTATGAATTTGAACACTTATGCCACATTAAGGGAATGTTGTTATTTTTTTCCTGACTGAATGGTGCAGTGCAACTTTTCTATACTATAGGAAGAATCTCAAAATAGCTATGCAATATGTACAATTAGCGTGGCACTCTGCTCTCTTTCCTAATGGCAAGTGAAAAAAAACTCATCAGTTCAGTATTTAGGGCAGTTAAAAATCCAACGTTTTCCAGAAAGACAGCATCACTTAAGACAATAGGAATATCTGAAAGTACAGAAAACATAAACAGAGCAATCCTATGGTTGCTAGGCAGCATCTAGATAGCCATAGGATTTCTCAGATTCCCAGCTACAAGGCTGGAAAGTCACTCCAAAGCTGGGAATCTGCTCTCGGATCCCCTCTCCTCTCCCACCTTCTCAGCTGGCATGAAAAGAACCACACTGGCTGCTTCTCTGAGGCTGTAAGTGCAGCTTTGGGAGAGTGTTTCTGGGAGTGGGCAGGGCAGAGGTCTGTGCTGCCAGTGGGCAAGGTATCCTGGCAGCCCCTCAGCCTCCTCTCTTCTTATCAAGAAGAGCCAGATTTGGACAGTTGAAATTGACCATCAAAGGTAAAAGAAGCATGGTAAAAGAAGCATGGGGGAACCTTTCCTTCCATGCTTCTCCTGCCCTCCATGTAATGCCCATAATATTCTAACTTTGTGGCGAAATAGTCATCCCCAACAGATTGCAACTTAAATGAAGACAAGTAAAGGCAACAGTGAGTAAAGGAGAATGGTTGAAAAAACATGATCAGAATCAGCAACAGCAATTCTGATAACACAGAGAAATTTAATAGTAGAAGCAGGAAAACTAAGAAAATTACAATAATCAATCAAAGAAATATAAGCAGTTAGTAATTTGGTAATATCTATAGAAAGGAAGATAACAAAATCAAAACCCAAGATAGTATCCAGAATAGATACTTCCAAGACTGAGAGATCTAAGGAAATCAAATCCCAGAGTGGGGTAAAGTACTGTAGCTGGTCCATCCACCTAGAGGGAGATTTGCCAGGAATGGGTACATGTTGAACTTTTTGGGATGTCTCATCTGGACAGGAGAAAATATTCTGTTTTTCTAGAATGTGAAAAGTAGATCTTGATAGAAAGAAAGGCTTGAAGAGCCTTCAAGTACTCTTCAATCTTAAAGCAAATTTAGCAATGCGGAGTTACCAGATAGTTGAAAAGAATAATTTTCCAACATGCAGGAATGGTAGCAAATCTTCTGCTGGAAGACATAAAGTGCTTCCTGTTGTCAGTCTCAAAGGAAGCCTTTAGCCATACTTCCACTGAAGTGTGTATTCCTTTGGAACTGGGCTGTCTTAAGAACAGCTTTGATTCCAGTTCATTCCCGCTGCACTCACAAAGAACTCCTGGCTGTCACTACAGAGGCTGGGGTCCTACCAGAGTATCAGATGATCTCAAGATGTGTGAGAGAAAAAAAGTGTCAAAAAGTTCACCAAAAGGCACCTACAAAATCTGGAGCTTTTTAGATCTTTTAGCCAAGCTAGAAAAGCAGCAGAAATTAAAAAAAAAACCCCAGGGAAGTCATCTCAGAAATTAGAATGTTAAGATTTCACAGCTCCGTGTAGCAACTCCGTGTAGAAGCATGAATTCCTTATAATCCAGCATATAGGAATAGAAATTGCCAATACTTGGTTAACTAGAGGGAGCTTATCTGGTCTAAACATGGCCCATAAGAGCATGTTTAATAGCTTGACCAAGAGAGATTGCTCTTTTAGATCTGGGCACTGGGAGCATGAATTCCAACTCAGGAAAATACTTTCTGGGCATCTTGTATCATCACAAAGTTATAACGTTTCCAGGATGTTAGATAACACTATCTTCCTCAACATTCTAGGTCCAGGGTTCCTCAGAACCTAACTGGAGATATTTCAACAAAAGATCAGTGATGGGAAAGAAACTTCTTTATATACTGTTAGCAATCTTACTCTGCAATATGCAACTATGATGGTAGGGATGTTTAACATGTTCTTGCATTAATACTTGTAGCAAGAGCTAAGTCCAGTAGGTCTGGCCAGCATACCTTACAAAGTGAAGGGATATTTTAAAAAGAGTTTCAATAATTCTCATGCACTGATTTTGCAATAGGTATAGCAGACAAATCAATGTAGAAATGATTCCTTGAAGTTTTTTCTCTAAGTTTGTAAAATACCAACAACTTTGGCCTACAGAATCTTACATATTTTATCCCACCTTTTGTTTAAGAAATTCAGTGTGACTCACATGGTTTCCCCTTCGCTAGGTACAACATTCTGTCCTCACAAATGCCCTGTAAGGCAGACTATGTGTGACTTGCCCAAGGTTACCACTGACTTGGGCTTCACAAATGGGGAACTGAACCCAGTTCTAGTTCAACACATTAATCACTACACTACACTGACTCTCTAGTGATCTAGGACTTGAAAATCAGAAGTGCAAACACAGTATAACAATCTAAGGAATACGAGGTATGTATGCTAGAAATCATTGTAGTCTTAGACAACTTACATTATTATCCACATCAAACAAAAGTAACTGCTACTATAAGCAGCATATACACTTATGATAGCCTTATCCTCCATAGGTTTGTCTAATCCCCTATTATTATTATTATCAGCAACAACAGTAGTAATAATAATGGCATTACACTGCATTTATATCCTGCCTTGTGCAACCACCATTGCCTCTTATGGCAACAAATCACATTATGCACTATTGTGCTCTGTGAAAAAGAGAGTTTTATTTTCTACTTGACAGTGGATACTTTTTGATAGTTTTTGGTACTGAACATCAGCTAAGACATTTGTGTCAAGAAAAGTCTATGTTTTTGCTTTGTTTTGTGTTAAGCAATTTCACAAACTTCTCATTCCTTCCTCCTCCCCTCAGAATGCTTCTATTGCATATTCACTGTCAGTCTGCAGACTTCAAACAGAAAGAGATTCTTTAAAATTTTGAGCATGAATGTTCTTTATTAGAAATGGAATTCTGTATTTGTATGGTTTTAGAAGTTAGAAAACTGTTAACACCAAATCACTATCTGAACTGAACTCCCACATAAAATCTGATTGGCCTACTCACAATCTGACTGGTTCAATTACCCAGTGTCACAAGCAAACTGAGTTACCAAGAGCTGATTTTGGATGTAAACTTCATATCACATCAGTGAGAAGATGTTAAAGCGAGCAGCATCAGTTTTGGCATCTTAGCAGCTAGCTAGGGGAAAAGAAAAGATGGAAATGAAAACATACCAGTTTGGGAGAAGAGCCTGTTCTTGCCAGTCTCATTTTCCTCCTCCCCATTCAGACACTGCTTAATTGAGAATTTGCAGGGCTCAAACCTACCAGGAAATCAGCCTCTACCAACAAGAGCCTTTCTCCACTGTATTGTTGCCAGATGCAATTAAGAGGTTAGAAATACAACAGCCCACCCCGCAAAGCAATCCCCACACAACTATCATCCTTCTCCAGCAACTCAGATATCATCTGGCAGGACCAACGGAGGACATGGATGGAGGAGGATAAATGCAGTTCATTTAGAAATAGAAAGTTTATCTTGTTATACTATTACTAAGGAACATCTGGGCTCAACAGAGAATGTTTCTGGACAAGCATAAAATAACTATACAAAAGTAATCTAAGATCAAAAGCAGATAAACAAAATTTATAAACACTCTTCATTTTGTTTAGAAAGTCAAAGATGCTGGGTCTTTTAATAGGAACAAAGGTATAGTGTTTCACTTAGCTTATGTATTCTTCTTTTCAGTTCCCTGATCCTCACTCTATTGCGCTAATTTCTGTTTTGGCCCATGTAGGAAATAGCTAATCTGAGCACACCTTCTTATGACTTGTAGCCTCCTCAGGATACCCAGAACCCTATGAAGCAGCACTTCTTGAAGGCTTTCCTTTTCCCTCACCTTTCTAATACACAGGCAAGGTTAGGGATGAGGGAAGTCACCCCATCAGTGCTAATTAGAAATGTGCTTATTAAGCAACCCTTAAAACAGATTTCCAAGATTACAAATTGTGCCAAGAAATTCATACACAGCAAGCTACCTTAATAAGATTTTCAGCATCTATATGCTTCTCTCAATTTTTTATTTTTGATAAGTACAGACAGCCCTATAAACTCTAGAAAATAAATTTATGCTAATTGAGGAAGTAAAACAGCTTCTTGTGTTACCTAGTCAACATTCTCAGAGATTATTTAGCAAAGATACTGAGAAATTGATCTGGAAGTCTTGTTCTTCCTTCTCTCCCCTTTCTATATGGCATTAACACTTTAAAGGTTTCATATGAGGTCATGTTTCTCTCTCTATAAATACCAGGCAAGGAGAAACAAAGTATTTTTATATCATGGACAAGAGAAGCACAAACCAAATAAATCAAGATGGTCCGGACTAGGCCTCAGAAGTGAATTTGCCTAGATTTTAGCACACTGGATAGCTTAGAAGAAACATGGAAGAACATTAGACTGCCCCAAATAAGTATTACAGATTACTAACTGGACAAGTGATTTACTATTATGTCTCACTGATCTTGCAAATAAGCATTAATTTTGCCTTTAACTGGAGCAGAATGCAATTTGCCCAGGACTACTAGGTATATTGCTAAGAGTTTAAATTATGTTAAAATAATTCAGTATAATTGTACACACCAAGAACAAAAGTTACTCACAAGAAGGAAACACTAAAGCATGCAATGCACAAGTCCATTCTCAGATAACATCAAAGACATATCTGGGTGAACCAAATTAAATATGCATACTTACTGTTTACTTGTAATAACCAAAGTTCAGCACTGGGCTTATTAAAATCCATAAGGTTTTAAAATGCATTTAACAACTTAATCTGGCTGACTATAGCAAATACACCATTGAATGGGAGGATGTATGCTTTGCATACAGTGGGTCCTAGTTAAAAGATCAGGTTTTAAGGTTGGAACAGGTGGAAAAGACCTCCATTTTCAGAACGTTTCTAGTCAAAATAAAACAGTACTGACCCAAATGGGTAAGCGTGGTAATTAAGTATAAAGTGGCTTCATATATACAGTGCTAATAATATATCTCTTACATTAAATTCAGCCATGCAATCTACACCTGCGGCAAGCAGTAATTTACCCCAGGTAAGCAGCTTACATAAAGATGTCTGACACTTCATATACTTTTGAGCAGTACACGCTACTTTTAATTACTTTAAACAAATTGTGCAGGCCTAAACTCCTAGCACAGTATCATGTTTCTCAAACTGAGAAAACAGTACTATGATACCTGTGCTAACAAATTTCAGTGTTTTGGCCTTTAATCCTCTGAAGAAAGTATCCAGTCTCACCTGATTTATCTTAATACAATTACCATCACACAGTACTGATTCTCTGCAATAGTTGGGTGAAGGAGAGGTAAACAGAGCAGAGGATGATATGCCCTTCTAATATTATTTATGAGCAAGAATCTAATCGATTAAGCATTACACTATGGTACTATACAATTATATTAGTGAACTAATCTGAAATTTGTTTGACAACCTAAATCTAGCAGAAAAAGTTCAGTCAGAAACCCATTTGGGTAGCTCTGTTTTCAAGAAAATGATCAAATCATCTTAACATAAAGCCACTGGCGTGCAAGTCCACTATATCAAAATACTTAAACTGAAAGATCTCTTAAAAGCTATGCTATGAGTTACATGCAGTGATGTGGAAACTGTTACAGTTTCTTCTTTATGTCAACTTAATTTTAAAGCCAGACTTGCAAATAAGTCCACATAAATAACTGATAAAACTGTCTAACACCTACAAGCTCCTACATTATGTACAACACAAACCTACTGAGTTCAGTTAAGTGGTATAGCCTTATAGTATATTCATAGCCAAGAAAAAAAATCTCAACTATTCCAGATTACAAAAGCTTCTTGTAATTTCCAAAAGGCAGTGTTTTCTTTTCACAAGCAGCAACATATGTGATTATTCACAACTCTATTTTAAATAAATATATTGGAATTAGTATAGCACACAGGCCACAATCTTCAATACATAAATATGCTAGAGAGATCAGCATTCTTGTGTTAACTGCAATGTACTCTCACCTTGTTAACCTTAGTATGGGAAAGAAAACCTGTAAGAATTTCATCTTTATTAGTGCAAGGCATTTTGTTTGGAAGCACCTTGTATAAAATTCAAACTTCTTATTTATGAACAATTAATATACATATTAGTGTGTATTATGTATACACACTGTATATGTATGATAAGTATACATTAATCATACATATCATATTCTAGCCTCATTCTATTATCTCACTGACCTTGGAACTGCCTTCCTCCAAAATTTCTCCCTCATCAGTTTGCATGGGAACAAAATCTGTGCAAAACTCTGCTGAAATACGAAATTCTGTCAAAAAAAAAAGGAAGGGAAACACAATGAAAAAAATTAAGTTGGAATCTGAGTTTTTATGACTCCTATTGCCCATTGCAAATATTGAAAGTATCAGCCCATAAAAATATGTCATGCAACATAAGGTATTTCAGTTGTGAACAAGGATGCACACATATGTATCAATAAGTATTAGCCTTATGGATGGAGCCTGTAGAATGGTTTAACAGTCTATTTCTGAACAAAAGCAGCTTCAAGAAAAACATTCCAAATTAAATCTCAAATCTGTTGTGTTATTACATTGGTCAGAATAAAGAAAATAATAGGTTCATGGCTAATCATTCAAGAAAGCTCAGTCTTGACCCTCATACAACTTGTGATCCATTAACTCTACCTCTTGGGACAAAAATAAAGTCTACAGTTTTGCAAAGCATGCCCTTGTATCAATACATGGTACCAAAAAGATGCTACATCACCCATGAACAAATTCAACAAGAATGCTACCCCATCAATTGAAACAAAGTGGAAAGAAGAAGTTACTTAAATCTTTACTGTTGAACAAACAGCCAGTTCCTGACAAATTGTTTCTGTATTTCTAATGCACAAGTACAGGCACTTCTAGAACTTATGTTATGGCTTTCTGAGCAGAGTTAAGATCCCTCAGTGCATTTCTGTAGAATATATAAAAAAGTTTACTTGCTCCTTGACTAACATAATTGCTATTGAGGTGTGTTTACCTTGCAGGAACTAAAATTGAGGCTTAAACTGTAACTGCAGAAGTGAGCCTGTGCTGTAGAAGCAGGAGAACAGCACAAAGCTGCTAAAGTGCAAGTGGCAGGCAGGGGAACACAGGTTCCAAGGGCTATCTTCTGCACAGAGTAGAGTCTGCATGGGACCAGTGATTAGTGTTCAAGCTCATATTGAGATTGGAGGTAAGCAAAGCCAGTGGCAGGCCAAAATGACTCCAATCCCCAGACGTTTAGGGCACTGGCCACAATTAGCCACCAAATTCATTTAGACGAATCAAGAACGTGAAAATTATAAACATTTTTTTAGAAAATGGAAAACTGAAGAGAAGAATGTTCTATCCTTCCTTTGTTTCAGTTATTGCAGGCATCAATTTAGGAAAAGTGTTACTAGATAGTTTAACTAAAGATAATGAAGCAGGTTGTCATAATGTAATCTGGTAGTCCATAATAACAGACTGTTGTATTATAGGGCAATATAATTTATAAAACGGTAACTGGGTGTTCTTTGGTAATGGTGCATACTTCCAAAATCTTTCTCTTGGATTCTTTCAGATGTTTTGGATTACATTACCGGTCATACTGGCTAGGGTTGATGGAAAAGTAGGCCACAATGTTCAGACCTAGCGAGGAGGCAGGTTAAAGAAAGCCCCTGTCGAGGATGAGGAATATATACCTCTCTGATGCCTGTGCTGTAATCAGTTCTTTTCTGCTGAATATTAAGACAATCTGGTCTTGATTACTGTGCCAGTGTAATTGACATAATTATTTGAATAAATAAACCTTGAGCAATACTTAGTATATCCAAAACCCCTCCTGAGATTTGACAGGACAAGACAAATGATACTGCTCTACTGGCAGGTATAATGCATAACTCTTCCATAACAATGGACTAGTTCACAGAATCAAATAAGCCAGCATGGAATATATATGTCATGCTAAACTACAGTGCCCATGAGCAGTGTTTTTGAATAATCAAAATACAACAGCAGCTGTTGAAGGTGGTAGGGCTATGAAAGAGTTAAATGATCCTCACCTAACCCATGGCCTGTTCTAAGATCATGCAAGGGTTGTTTATTACTTGTACAACTCCCACTACCTAGATTCAACAGACAAAAGCCACAGTTTGAATATTTAAAAAGTGTCTGATCATTTGAAGTGGGTCGCTGTGTTTTCATTCTCCTAACAGAGATATAGTGTACTCTCAATCATTTTACAAAACACTGCACACAAGAATACAATTTCTTATTTTATTATTCATTACACTATGACTTGCCATTCAAGAATAGTGATGCATCAGTACTGGTTTTGCCTTCTGTACCTTATTTCTCTATTCCATTTCTTTAACTAATAATGTACTTGTAGTTAAGCAAAAATTACCTTGACAGCTTCTCAGGGCTACACAAGCCCAAAAGGACTGTCCTGGCTACATTCAGTGCAAAAGTCTATCCACTGTAAAAGAGAAAAAGGAACACAGTTACACTCTGAAGTAAGACACGCCTTGAAAGGAACAAAGTAGCACAAGCAATCCTAAGGAAAATTTTTTGTAGTCTGCATTTTTTACAGCTAGCAAAGACTGCAGGTAACTTTCAACATTACTTGATTGCACTTGCTGTTTCCCAGAGAAACATTACATCACAACGTTATTTTATCAATTAATGCAGTAAAATCACTGGCTAAAATGTATTCTAGGTGTTAAGATCAAACAACTCCTCATACAGTTGCAATGAATTATGCCCTGAAGCTCCTAAATCAGCAAAAATATCTAAAGGTGGGAAGTGGAAAGCATGGCAGCAGTTACCAACCACACTTGCATTATCTAACAACTCATCCAGGGTGATTAGCCATAGTAAGTTTTCATGTTGTGCAAACACAATCTGGTTTCTCCAAGGTGAGTTATTTTTCACAAATGAAAATCCATGGCTTGTTTTAGGATTGTTCATACAAATGGTGGCTTGCTGTATTGTCCAAAGCTGGCAGGGCAATTTTAATGTAAATTGTCAGAAATGGCTTGAGACCTACCAGGTGACAGCAGTAACTCTCCCCCTACCCCACTCCTTTTACTTTGTGTTCTTACTTGGAGAGTAGATGAATTATTTTAAAATAACATAAAGCAGTCTTTTTTAATGTGCATGCTAGCTTGCAATATAAAGAGAATAGTAGGATGCTTAGCTAAGTATTGGAGGCAGTCTTGCACTACAGGAAAAATCCCCCACCAAATAATTTAAATGCAGTACAGTGTTCATAATAGCATGCATTAAAGTCATTTTTTAAAAAAATCAAAATTTAAATTGTATGTTTTTTTAAATTGCAATGTTTTATTTAAACTGGATTTTTAATAGAATGCTTTTTAAGGAAAAAATGTATCTAAAGATAGTTTTCCATTTAAGATACAATATAGTCTGAAGGTTATTCACTGTGAAATAGGGATTACTTTTTAATTAGGTAGCATGAGGCTGTATATTCATGCAACGTTTAAATTTTTTGATAAATGAATTCCATTAATCCATTCACAATGTCATGCTCTTCCTGAGGTTTCTGTAAATTAGTGGGCAATTTCTCTATCTAGAAGATAATCTCACAGATGCTTGGTTTTACAGCTCTCAAAACTGTGAATTTCTGTCTGCGGTGATCACATGCCTCTTCTTCACAGCAAAAGCGTTATAAAATAAACACACAGAGTAGAGAAAAAGACCTTAATCCCATTGTTGTGTCACAAATCTATGTACACAGAATCAATCCCTTACCTCGTAAGTGCTAATTTAAAAAAGAAAAAAAATCAGAAGAGGATTAATAGAAGAGGATTATTGGGAGTCAAATAGCAGCACACACAAAGATAAGTGTGAGAAGGGAGTGGCAAGCAGTAAAAATGAAAGTAAAACCTTTTGAGCAGAATACTCCACATGTCTTTGGGTCTTTTTGTGTAAAACCTGAGGTTTATCACATTATTCTTTCTCAGGAAGAGAAAACCTATAATGGCAGCAGGCCGTAAAAAAGACTCATTTGGGGAATATTTTAATGAAGTTCCTCTACCTATGGGTAAGGTAGGCATGTGTACAAAATATGTAAGAAAATCATGATTTTCTAGTCTCACTGACTACATTTAAATAAAATCCACCCTGTTTCATAAGGGCTCATAACATGAATGAATTTGGAATTCCATTTTAATTTATGCTAGGGGGTGACAGTAGCTTGGAACCTGCAACAATTCTACTTCAGAGAGGGTATGGACATGGGAACCAAAGCAATGAAAAGTTCTGCTGCAAAGACACCTGAGGTATTTGCTGGACCCACTAAAAAAATTGAGGGGAATGAGGGGGAGGACAAGTACAGCTAGCTCAACTGTCTTACAGGTACTGTGGTGGTTTACTTGCAGCGTGACTTAGTGTGATGTGCAAACCTGCACAATGATATGTAATTCACCAGACTAACATTAATTAGAGCATCAGTCAAGCTGAAGATATTCTTCTAAAGAAAATTACACTGGCATATATTTGATCCCAAAGAAAACTTCCCAAGAAATTGGGCTAGGCACATAAAACAAAAAGTAAAGTCTAAACTTACTTGACAATTCACAGAAGCATGAATAGAACCTAACTTACTTACATTATATGCTTGTAATACCTTAACCATTAATAAAATTCACTTTGCTGTTTTATCAAGCACATGTAGAATTAGTTAAAAACTAAACTGGAGTTAGGGGAAACTTGCATATTCATCACAGACAAAAAGCCAGGAAGCACTTTTGCTTGCTACAAGGCAATATTAAAATTATGCTGGCCACCAGAAATGGGAAAAATTAGCAAGTGAAGGAAGATGGTGAGGCTGTAGCACTGTATCGTCTCTCTTAGCATTTAGGAGTAGTCTGTGTCTGGGTTCATACAACATAATAAGCCATGATAGGTTATAAGCCATATTTGTTTTCAAAGTGGATTGACCTCTTGTCTGAACTTTGCAACATAGTTGGTTAATCACAAACAAGCCATTCTGAAACAAGCAAGGAGGGTTAACATGCTATGTGAACCTAATACCAGATGCAGATGTGACAACCTTATATGTTACTAAGCACTAGCAGTAATGAAAACTCATTTCAAAAGAGCAATGTGTTTCATCAAGCAATGCATATATAATAAAATTTTGCACAATGAAACAATAAATCTGCATTCCCAGACTCAGAACACACATAGCACTGGGAATGTGACATGGTGCTGATGACAAAGAAAAATGGTCATTTCCCAGCATTGGTGACCCTGGGCCATCTTGACTAAAGCTGATGGGAGCTGAAGTCCAAAGCATCTAGATGGTATCAGACAGGGGAACCCTGCTTTAAAATCTCAACAAAGAAACCAAGGTCTACAGCAATTCCCACGAATAATTAACTGGAATGACCAAACTAGTGCTATTCACCTGTATCAAGTTTGCAACAGTCACTGGCAAACATCAACAACATATAGACCTAGCATAATTAATTGAGTTAAAGATGGTACTGTATGAGTAATACATTGATTTGCTATTTTTTCTGATTCTGCTGCCAATTGTTTTACTGTTGGCCTCTTACTGCTCTCCCACTTGATTTTTAGTATGTATACAGTTGTTAATCTCATTGTTTTGATTTGCCCTTAGCCACTTAGGAAGCTGTTTTACTGAAAAGTGAAATATAAATATTTTAAATCAAAGTAAAGTGAACAGCCTCTAAACTCTTAGCACAGCTGAATTCACAGTTGTGTTCTTGTTATGTTCACCTTACATTATTACTAGGCTGCTTGGAACTATATGAATGAACCATAGTCTTATCCCCACCAACACTTCCTTCTCCTGATTACAAACTGGAACTCTCCAAGAACAGGTTATTCATAACTATTAAAATGAATTATGAATGCTATAGCCATCATTATGCAAGCCAATTAAAAAGCTAATTGAAAAATGAAAAGAATCACTTTATGACTGAAATAATAGAATATATTAATCTTTGAAGCCCTGAATAGCTTAAGAATGGCTGTCTGAAAGACTGCCTTTTGCAAAAGGAGCTTACCTGAACCTTAATAGCTTTGCTGAGCATCATCTTGATGGGCTTTAGGGTATCAAATCAAAATGTTATGCACATAATACAAACAAGATGAGCAGGCACCTCTCAACTTAGCGGTTGAATGCTCATCCAGTGGGGAGTGGGAGGAGTGACAGAGGTGATCTTCTCCCTCTTTGCATTTTTATTAAATGGCAGTTTAATTACCTTACAATGGTGTCTCAGAGTGGAAAGGAAGCTGGAGCAGCTTCAGAATATCTCATATCCTGGTCACCCAGTTTCCTCCCCATCTGCAGAAATGTCCCCTTTGACACCTCTTCAAAGTTGCTTTCCTAACCCCAGAGAGTAGCTGACAGAGTTCTTTCTGCACCAACTGCAAGGGGGCAGAAGAGGAGAATCAAGGTCAGAATGCTACCTCTGGCCTTGAAATGGCATTCTGAATTATCCTACACCCACCCCCACAATGTCTAGGGGCCATAGGATTGTTCCATTAAATAAACTTTGGAAAAAAATTAAAAGCTTGTTTCTCTCAATTTAAAATCTAGCATTTTAAATTATGTGTTTTGTTCTACCAGTCTGTATTGCTTTATACTGTTTTTTTCATTCTATTTGTTTGGAAGCCACTCAGAATACGTTTGCGATAGGATGGCTAAATACAATAATATACAGAATCTGTGGTTAGAAGAGGCTTTAAAACATTCAGAAATTGGAAATTATACATCTCTGAACCTAGTGTCATTCCACATTTTGAGACTAACTACTCAAACATTTATTACAAGTTGAAAGCCCTCCAATTATCCATCTCCCTTTTGCAGTAATGTCATTTAAAACCGAAATACTGGATTGGTGTAAACTGCACAGAGCTTTGGTTATTGGGTAGTACAAAAGATAAACAAGTAAAATGCATGCAACTTGAGCATAGTGTTAAATCATTAGTGCCAGAGTTCTAGCTGTTAAGGTTCTCTCTGGAATTTCTTTCATTAACCAAAAGTATTCTAGATGTGATTTTCATACGATGACACAAAGAATGCTTTACTGAAACTTAATGAACAGCCTTTCTACCACAGTAGCTCAAATTATTATTAAGCAGGGTTGAGGAGGTAAAGAGCTAAGGAAAGCCTCATAGTTTATGTACTGAAATGATTAGGAGACAACTGTTCTGCGACATGCAGGGTGAATGTAGATATAGTGCCAACTCTTCTCCAAACAGAAGTAAAAGGGTCAGGAGCTAGCTATAGGAATTTGCACGATCTTCTAAAACCCCTACCACATTAACCAGAATTAAGGCGTATGTTAACATCAACTTTAACCACTAACTTGTGCTGATTTCACATCTTTGTTCATTTAGTGTTATTTGCTGTGAACTATCCCTAAGGCAAACTGAACTACAATGTATTGTGCAGTCCTCAATTTTTCTTATGCAAGTTGTAAAGAAATTTATGTGTTTTCAAGGAGTGTGGGCTTAGAAGCACATAGTCCAAACACCCTTATCTAATATAAAGTTTTTATTAATGAACTAATTCCTCATTCCCTCACTGCAAAATTCTGCTCTGGATTTTATTGAAAGGTGGAGAGAAAGTGATCTAAAGTTAACAGAGAGGATGCCGAGAATACATCTACAAGCTCTCTTATTTTATAAGAGGTACCATCAAAAAGATGCATATGGCTAAAATGCAACAGTATCACATGGGAACAAGTGAACAATGTACTCATGAAGGTATAAAAGTCTGACTGTACGTTCTGAACTGGGTATCATCATTATTATATTACATTTCTATACTGCCCGTAGCTGAAGCTCTCTTGGTGGTTTACAACATTTGAGTGGTCCATTCAGATTTCAACCAGACCAGACCTTGTTCAGCTTCCAAGATTAGGCAGGATCAGGCACTTCAGGTTACACAAAAGAGCACTAACACCATGAAAAGCCAATAGGGACATTAAGTTCTGAATTATAGATTCCCAGGAAATGATGTCATAGTCTGCACAAATCAGAGTCTTCCATCTCACTTACAGCATATTTCTGTTTTAAGAAATATCAAGTTTTATGTTAAAGATATGAATATAGTACTAGTCTGTGGAATGCACAGTTAATAATAAATCTCCAGCAACTACCAATTAAATGCCTAACAATTTAGAAGTTCCTACTGCAGAATTAGCTTAGAGAGATAAAAAAAGACAAGCTGCTCTAAGCTAACCTGTAATATGTGCTACAAGAAACCAAAATAGTACTAAAAATCACAAGACCTAAATATTATCATGGTCTGTTTTGCAGCATTAAGTCCTTTAACACATACAAAAGGAAAATGTTCATAGTAAGTCAACAGAATAAAAAAATAGTATAATACTTTTAAAAAGGGAAAAAACCTTTCATGTTTTCATATAGCAGAACTGTTATTAAAAAACAAAACAAAATACTACACAAGTATAACATGAGGAAAGCCATGTTTAGAAAGTTAAGGATAGGTAGCAGGCACAACCCTGAAGGAAAGATAATACTTTCCTAATATTTAAGCAAAAAAAAAAAAAAAAAAAAAAAAAAACAATCCCAGACTACCTAAGGAATACTCTTGATTCAGGATAGCAAAAAAGGAAATTACTAATGCATAATTAAGATTCGTAAGTAACCTAAGAAAAGCATGATTTACCCTAGGATTCGACCAATAGCATTAGACCATCAAATGTAGTCTGAGAATTCTAGAGCTAAACAAGTAATGTAGGATAGCCCTTCTCTTAGCACTACTTTGAAATATTACATATTTCTGTATAGATATCCAATAATGTTTAAGTCAAATAACCACTGTTACTTTGAACCAGCTATAAAGGAATAGCTAAATTCCGTTTTCATGTTACATTTCATAATAGATTCTTAAAGATGTGGTAACTTTATAAGAAGATGCATTATTTATCTTATTATATTTATATGGATGAAAAGACATTGCATCTCAACACTGTGAAGTGTGGGGTATCCATTCTGAAAAAATCTAGTTCTAGCAATTCTTTGTAGTTGCAAATATTATGCAACGTGCAAAGGTAGTCACACTTGAGGCAGTCACCACCCTTTTGGTGAAAGCAAGAGTCCTGGTGATTGGGGATGGGGAGAGAGGAGCGAGGAATCTAGGCGGTTATATTTATTTATATCTTTTAGGATCATTTTTCATGCTGCATTCAAAGGGTTGGAGATTGCTACAACTAGTACTGCTATAAATAAGACTTTACACCAACACTCAGGATACTTGGCTGTCTTCATCAGCAGTGTCCAGTCTTGATTGATTGCACCACAGAACTTGAGTCTAGAAGCGGGGCTTTTGGGGGGGGGGGGGATGAAAAGAAAAAGGAGAAGCAGAGGAAAGGACGGTTCTGCAGATCACCGTCCTCTCACTCTCTTCAACCTTTCATGACTTCCCACTCCGAACAGAGGATTATCTGACGTGCTACAGAAATCACACAACTAGGTTTGTCGAAATAGGAAAGTGCCATCCACGATAGCCCTTCTCAAACTCATCGCACACGCAATCCTCCCAGACAACGATTCTCACAGTGGGGTTGCCTGTCCCAATCCCAAGTACCAACTATCCACCGTGAATGCCCTCAGAGTGAAGCGCTACTGCGCACGCGCAACAATGGAAACCCCTTTCCTCCCTCCCTCCCCCACCCTTTTTGCAACAGCCAAATAACCCTGTTTCAACTATCGAACGGAGTTTTTTACATCTACAACCACAGAATCGAGATGAGAAAAAGCCTCCCTTAAAGTAAGATGATGATGACACTAAGGGCACAGTGATAACGGAGAGACAGCAGGAGGGGCCGAAGCCGACGCAGTTCTTTGCCTTCCTCAAAGATTTGCGGTCTCTCCTGGCAGAGGAGCGAGGAGGCCGCGAAAAGGCCCCAAAAGCCTTCAGCAAGAGTAGCTCCGACTACTGAGAAAAACTCCGTGCAGATCTCTGCGGCCTGCTTTGCTACTCACCTACAAGGAGCCACGGCCGTCGCTTTTTCGCCCGCCGCGGTATACAGGCGGAGCCCACCTCTTTCTTACTGGCGCTGCTGAGGGAGCTGCTTTTCCCTCACGTTTTACCCGCCCGGAAAACTCAGCCACTCGATATCGAGATCAAAACAAATGGCTGGAGGGGGGAACGAGGAGAGCCACCATCACCAAAAAAATAAACTTTCCTCGTCTCACTCCCCAGAGGAGCACGAACCCAAACACATCAAAACCCGCCCTCAGTGCCGTCTATTGGGTAGTACCGCAATAACGTTAGTGCCTATTGGTTGAGCTATCTGACTGTTTTAACGTGACATGCCCTTTTTCCTTTCAAATCTCATTTCCCATTGGCTAACTCCTCAACTTTCTCGCGACGGAGTAGTTACAGGAGCTGTCCATCAAATGAGACTCCACCTCATAAGCTTATGATGGACGGTCCTATCTACGCGGTTTTAACTCGGACTTTTTGCACTTGTTTCGTCCTTGGTTTTCTCTAATTGGCCAAAAGCACAGTCCGTCAGGCCAACTAATGTATTTGTCCTACCTTTACGATTCCTAAGTCCAAGGCCATTGGTTAGGTATTTCGTCACTATAACCAGCCCACCAAACCGGACTCGCCATAAAACTAGTACTTCAACGCGCTTGCGCCTCGAGTATAGGCTTGCTGTATCACTTGGCTTCCTAAGCACGTCGATTCTAATTGGCTTCTTCTCGCTTTCTCTTTCTGCGTGTTTATTGTCACCGATCACTTCAGGGGTAACAAGGATGTCAATTAAAAAATTATAGTTAACACCGCATTGAATTCGATAGGGTTTGGCTCTCTCGTAAATACTAAATCTTCGTTTAAGCACAAACTGGGATGGCTGCAGTGCAGCTCAGCTTTATAACTTTCATGTCTTTAGAGGAATAACGCCATTGGACAGTCAATTCCAGCCTGGATTGCTCTCGCATGAGGCAGCAAGTGACTAGAAAACACACTTCAGCCCCTCAAGTTATTTAAACGGCCACCGCTTCTTTCTCTTCCGCCTACTCGTCTTGGAAACATCGATCGTCCGCGCAGCCGCTGTACTAAGTTCTCTGCGCAGCGGCAGCCCCGCGTTTTTACTTTTCGGTTGTTGCCGTTATCTGCATGTGTCCTGGGGCAGGTTCCACATGATGATGACGCTCTACTTTCTCTCAGAGGTCTAAGCAAAGGGGAATTCGCTCCTCTTCGCTTTTCGCCCGCCCCGCTGAGCTCGGTGTGGTGGCGGACGTGACGGTGCGCGTACGGCTCTGCCCAGACGAGGCCCCATAGCAGAACCTCGCTTAATAAGGCTGTGTGATGCTAAAGGATTGAGAAGGAAGGACTCCCTGGAGAAGAGCCTAATGCTGGGAACAATAGATGGCAAAAGAAGAAGGGGACGGCAGAGGAGGTGGCGGCTAGATGGAGTCACTGAAGCTGTTGGTGTGAGCTTGGGTGGACTCCGGGGGATGGTGGAGGACAGGAAGGCCTGGAGGAACGTTGTCCATGGGGTCATGATGGGTCGGACACGACTTCGCCACTAGCAACAGTGCTAAAGGATATCACCCAGCGTCTGCACTGGAAGGGGAGGGGAAAGTAAATGTTAAGCCCTACTCCAGCATTCCCCAACCAGGTGCCCTCCCACTCCAGGCAGCTAACGCATCACACACCAGGCTGAAAAAGGTTGTTCTAAATGACTGTATATTCCCCCCTTTAGGTTTTTTACCCTGCATCAAACAGTTCTCTATGGATTGTTTGATTTTTTTTCTCACGCCCAGCCAAATCTAGTATTAGTTCCGAAGTATATGGATGTTGCTTTCACGAGACGCTTTTCTGATGCAATTGCTCTCATTCATAGAACTCTACGAAACGTTCTAGCCTGCATCTTTTATATGTTTCCTGTATTGTCTTATAATTTCCATCTTTTTCCTTACTCCAGAAAAAAAAGAATAGCTGCATAACAGTGAGATTTAAATCATGGTTATCTTACATAATAGACACGCATGCCTACCTTACCCATAGGTAGAGGAACTTCATTAAAAATTCCCCAAATGAGTCTTTTTTATGGCCTGCTGCCTGAGAAAGAATAATGTGATAAACCTCAGGTTTTACAGAAAAAGACCCAAAGACAGGTGGAGTATTCTGCTCAAACGGTTTCACTTTCATTTTTACTGCTTGCCACTCCCTTCTCACACTTAGCTTTATGTGCGAAGCTATTTGACTCCCAATAATCCTCTTCTATTAATCCTCTTCTGATTTTTTTTTAAATTAGCACTTATGAGGTAAGGGGTTGATTCTGTGTACATAGATTTGTGACACAACAATGGGATTAAGGTCTTTTTCTCTACTCTGTTTATTTTATAATGCTTTTGCTGTGAAGAAGATGCATGTGATCTCCACAGACAGAAATTCACAGTTTTGAGAGCTGTAAAACCAAGCATCTGTGAGATTATCTTCTAGATAGAGAAATTGCCCACTAATTTACAGAAACCTCAGGAAGAGCATGACATTGTGAATGGATTAATGGAATTCATTTATCAAAAAATTTAAACATTGCATGAATATACAGCCTCATGCTGCCTAATTAAAAACTAATCCTTATTTCATAGGATAACTGTTGAATAACAGTTCGAGTTTTATTCAACAGAGGAATAATTGTTGAATAAAAATTGCAATTTAAATTTTAAAAATCTATTAATTTTTAAAATGATTTTTATCCACCCTGCTCCATAATGATTGATGGTTCATAATGCTAACAGCCCACTGGTGGAAGCACCCACTGTCAATAAGGTGCACAATAAATGTTTGCTTGTTAAGCGTTGCTGTGTACAATAGACTCTCTGTTAACCAGAACTTAAGCAACTGGGGGAAAATCAAAGAAATAACACTTTAAATAAATATTAAAATCAATTTCTAGTAGAAATGTAAGTTTAAACTTGGCACACCCTGCCATACGCCCAAGCTTTGTGCACCACACTCTTGTCTGCCACTACTGCCAGTTCACCATGTATAAACATACCGGTCGGTTGGGATTCATTTTTATTCAAATTTTGTGTTCCCACCCAACCCCAAATATGTCAAAACAGGTCCCAAGTAAGCATAAATGCATAGTGCTTACCTTCATGCAGAAGACAGAAATATGGAAGAGGCCTGAGAATGGTGAGAGTTGCACAGTGCTCATGAGGGAATTTAATGTTGGTTTGTCAACAATCTATGACATTAAGGCTCAGTCACAGAAGATAGAAGTTTGTCTTTATTTGCTTTTAACTACTGTATTTCAATATTAATATCAATACAAAGCTTAAGGTATAGTATGGGGTATAGTATTAGTTAGGCCTATTTTAATAGTAACTCTCAAGCAACCAGATACTGTATTTATCCAGCATTTACTAATCCACATGAGAGGCTGAGAGGCTACTGTATATGGCATTTTTTACCAAGGATGCTACCACAGATCTCCACACAGTATAAGCCTTTAAGATTATCTGTGCTCTGCAGTGCTGACAGGATGCAAAAACACAGAACATCTTGACCAAGCCTGGCCTGAGGCAAAGGTTTATGTCTTCTCACATTCCTTCAGTGGGAGGGATAAGTGGAATATAACTGGACTAGTGTTTTACCTGTTCTGAATCCAGGTAGACAAAGTTGTTTCTTACTAGGACAAAAGGCATTGATCCAGTTCACATAAAACACAAGATTGGGCTATTTAAGGGTTGGATGTGCATGACTTGACAAGCCACAGCAACCTGGGCACCATAGACATCATGCAAAAATAGTGACTGTAGGCATCTGCCAACAGCACAGCAGTTCCTGCAGATTAATTAACCCAAATAAGTGAGCTATCATGTCGTTTGAATCAGATTATTGTGAGTCCTGATGAAAAGATGCCTTCCAAATTAATATGTGTCTCTTTTTTGAAACATCTTCCTGCCTCTAGTTAAGAAGGGATGCCTCTATGCTATCCCTTCTCTTCTACAATGTAAGATAGATTCATAGCCTAATTAATGAAACTATTTTTCCTTTTTTTTTTTAAACCTTTGAGCTCATTGCTGGTTTAACAAACACTTGAGCATGTATTGTCATTCTATATTGTTTGTGTTGAAATAATGCACCTAAAGTTCTGTGTAATTTGAAAGCTTACACTGCCAGTAGCGTGAATATGGGTCTCAATGAAAAATACTGACTTGTGTATGTGTGCTTTAAAATATGGAAGGGAACAAAATGCATGACTTCCTTTAGCCACTATGTGTCACTATTACACTAATGAATAGTAGTTGCTGCACTGATCAAATAATTTGTTTTTAGACCAACTTAAACCAGATGTGAGGCAATCAGACTTGTGATTGAGCCACCACTGAATCACCACAAGGGGCGAGGGAGGGTGCTTTATAGCACAATATAGGAGAAGGAGGAAGTGAACCCTTTCCACACAAAACAATTTCGCTTTTTTAAAGAGAGGTATCAGCTTCAGCTATGTGTGGTATAGAAATTAAATAAATAAAGCAAGCAAGCAAGCATGTTTTCTTCTTTTGTGGAGAGCTATGGTTTAGGGTCAAAGTGATAGCTATCACATCATTTTACATCATGTGAGCTTGAGTGAATTTAGAGAGATAATATGGCTATTGGCTAGAACAACATAACATTACAAGGGTCTAGAAGCTTCTGGCTGACAAGTATCTACTAAAGCCAACTGACATTATATAAGTATGCAAGAGTTATTGTTCAAGAGTTAGGGGTTGTCTTATACGCCTGACAAACACCAGAAAAACAGCCCATATATGTTATATGTCAGTTCCCTTTTACACTGGTAAATATGGGGAATTACAGGCCAGTTAGTTTTACGTACATTCTGGGAAAAACAATGGAAAGCTCTAGAAACCCTAAATAGGAATGGAAGGTTGGCAGCCATGCAGCACAGATCCTGCCAGATGAACCTTGTGGAATTCTGTGATAAAATCTTGAGGCGGCTAGGTGGAGGAGACATGGTGGATGTGGTTTACCTGGATTTCAGTAAAGTCTTTGACAAAGTGCTGCATGATATCCTGGTCAAGAAATTGTTGAACTTTGGGATATATTGATGCAGTGTCTGAGGGATTAGGGTACGGTTAGGGCAAGCAGAGTGTGACTCAGCAGGGAATCATCAGGATGGCAGCTGTTGATGAGCAGAGTCCCCCAGGACTGATTCTGTTCAACCTTTTAAATCAGTGACTTGGAGGAGGGGATAACCAGGCTGCTGACTAAATTTGTGCATGACAGCAAAGTGGGGGCAGTGGCCACAAATCAGGAGCAGGTGATCCAGATTCCGAAGGATCTGGACAGGCTGTGTATGTGGGTAGGGGACAACCGGGTGATATTCAATGTGGGTAAGTGCAAGGTCTTGCACTTGGGACACAGGACTAGGTATCACTGGTACAGGATGAGGGACAAGTGGCTGGAGAGCAGCACTTGTGGAAGAGATCTTGGAGTACTTGTCAACAGGATGCTGAATATGAGCCAACAGTGTGATATGGCAGTTAAGAAGGCAAATGCCACCCTTGGATGTATAGCCAGAAGCCAGTCTTCCAGATCTAGGGAAGTGTTGATACCGCTCTACATGACTCTGGTGTGCCCACAACTGGAGTACTGTGTCCAGTTCTGATCTCCAGATTATAGGAGAGACATAGCTAGGTTAAAATCAGTTCAGTGCAGGGTCACAAGAATGGGAGGAATGGTTGGGAGGAATGACATATGAGGAGGCATTGAGAGAACTGGGTCTTTTCAGCCTGGAGGAGACTCTACAGGGATCTTTTTGCAGCTTATAGGTATGTGAGGGGATGTCATGTGGAGGAGGGCTATGACCTGTTCTTCCAATGGGTCTCAAGGAACCAGACTTCAGGTTGAATTCAGAAAGTACTTCCTGTCATTTAGGACCTCTAGGATATGGAATGGGCTTCTCAAGGGAGGTGGTTGAGGCCCCATCAGTGAGGGTGTTCAAGGAAAGACTGGACAACCAGTTGGGGACTGCATGAGTGGAGCTGGCTGAAGCCAGGTGTCAGACTGGATGGCCTGGAAGGCCCCTTCTGACTCACTTTGTTTCTATGTTTCTGTATGGTAAATGGTTGTTTTGCATATTTTCTGCATCTGCCAGAAACTTTGTGAAGTAATTCTGAAAGATAAGGATTGGTCCAAGGCCACTCAATGAACTGTGTTTGAATGGGGACTTCCCAGCCCTAGTCTGACAGGTTACCACTTTTTTTATTTTCTCTGACTTATGGTAACCCTATGAATGAAAGCCCTCCAAAACATACTGTTCTTGGCAGCCCTGTTCAGCTCTTGTAAACTCAAGGCTGTGGTTTCCTTAATGGAATCAATCCATCTCTTCTTTTCCTGGCATTATTGGCTTCTTCAGTGAGTCTTGCCTTCTCATAATGCACACAAAGTATGACAGCCTCAGTCCCATCATTTTTGCTTCCAGGGAAAGTTCTGGCTTGATTTGATCTAGGACTCAATGTAGCCCTGGCAGGGGAGCAGAGGTTTTTGGGGATTGCCAGAAAGTGATACACCAAGTCCGGGTTTACTAAGTAGGTTATTTATTATTGCAATAATACTGAACAAGCTAGTTAGACTTGCATAAGATTTAGCAGCAAACCACTTACACTGCACAGCGGGGACTTCTGCAAGGCGGGATTCCAATCAGCTGGGTTCAGATAGAAACAGCAGAATTCCTCTCAAAAACAGTCTGAACCAAAGCACAAAAGAGGTGGCTAGCTTTTATAGATTAAAAACTTATGGTACTCAGCACATGCATACAGCATTTTATGCAATTAAAAGATCTAGTTACAGGAGTAATATTGTTTACACAAGTGCTAAGAAATAATGAAGTGAGCTAGTAAGGAATACTGCTGGATGGCAGGAGTTCAATCTTTTCTGACATCAAAGCATAGTTCATTACCGCCTCTTGTCTGCAGAAGTAATACTTGATAAGGACAGTTCAAGGCTGCAGATGTGCAGTGTGCATGGTCCTTGTGCCATCTTAAGAGGTGAAAGGAATTGCCTTAGTTTCATGAAAGCAGACTGTCACGGTCAGGAGAACACTAACTAAAGTTCTGTTGTGTTACTGTAAGCCACTATACTTTAAAGTCAACCAAAGCAAGCATTTTAAAAAGCTAGATACTCAGGCTTGTTTTTTGGGGGCTCAAGCCTGTTCCACTCACTCATCTTTTGGTTGATCCATGATATTTGCTAAGCAGTCCTCCAGCAGCATGTTTCAAATGCATCAATTTTCTTCTTGTCAGCTTTCTTCATTGTCCAGCTTTGACACCCATACGTAGTGTGGATCAGGTATACAATAGTGTGGATGATTTTGACTTTGTTCTCTACTGAAACATCCTTACATTGAGTTCCTTCATTGCTGTCCTTCCTCATCTCCTTCTTCTTCTAATTTCTTGGCCATAGCCTCTGTCTGAGTTGATAACTGAGTAAAGGTATATAAAATCTTTCACAATTTCAGTTTCTTCAGTGTGACGTTAAAGATGTGTAATCCTTCTGTTGTCATTTGCTTCAGTCCTGTTTTTGCACTTTCTTCTTTTGTGTTCATCAGGAGTTGTTTCAGTTCATTGCTGTTTTCTGGCAGTAATTTGGTATTATCTGTATATCTTAATTATTGATGTATCATCCACCAATTTTCACTCCTGCTCCTTCTGATGTTAATCCAGCTTTAGTTATAATGTATGATCATTATGTGAATGATATTAGGAGGGTGAGTACCCGGAGGAGGGCTTTCTCTGCGATGGCGCCCCATCTATGGAATGCGCTCCCCAGAGAGGTCCGCCTGGCGCCATCGTTATTTGTTTTTTGGTGCCAGGCTAAGACCTTTTTATTTAAAACTTACTTTAATTGTTAAATTATTTGTATTTATAGAATTTTAAATTTTTAGCCAAGATGAACTGGGGGTTTTTAAATAATTTTTTATTGTTATATTGTTATTTATGTATTTATGTATTTTGTTTCTGTTGTGAGCCGCCCCGAGGCTTCGTTGCGATGGGCACGGCATGGCATAAAAATGTTTTAAATAAATAAATGTATTCTGCATACAGATTGAACATAAGACAGTAAAATGCTTCTTTTCCTGATGGCTTTGCCTACAAGAAAACATTCTGTTTGCCAAACTCTACCCTAACAGTAACTTCTTGTCCATGATACAAGTTACACCGCAGGACAATCAAGCAGTGAGGCATACCCATTTCTTTCAAGATCATCCATAGCTTCTTGTGATCTGCACCATCAAAGGTTCTGCTGTAGTCTCTAAAGTATAGATTGATCTTCCAAAATTCTTTGGTGCATCCAGTAGCCAATGTATATTTGCCATATTATCTCTAGTGCCTCTTCCAGTTTGATATCCAGCTTGAATGTTGCATTTCTCTATGTAGGGTAGCATTCTTTGTTCTGACACCATGGACACCACTTTGCTAGCATGGGAAATTAGTGCAATGGTCCTGTGGTTGCCGCGCTCCTTGGCATCTCCTTTCTTGGGGAGCAGCATATATACTGAATGTTTCCAGTCTGTGGGCCCTTATTTTGTTTTTTCCATACTCTTTTTAACATTTAGACCAATTCAGTCTCTACACCTTGGAATAGTTCTGTTGATATCCTACCTATTCCAGGCGTTTTATTCCTTTCAAATCCTTTCAGAGTACCTTTTACTTCACTTTCTAATATGGCAGGCACTTCCTGCTAGGCCTTCTCTTTGAAGGATTCTGTTGTCCTTTCATTTCTTCTGTATAATGTTCCACTTTCTCTTTATTTTATCCTCATCAAATCACAGATTCCTTTCAGCATCCTTAATCTAGACTTGAATTTCTCTTTGATTTCTTGGACCTTCTAGAAGGAATATTTTGTTTTTGCCTTTCTCTTCTGTTTCTTTCCACTGGACATTCTTCTATTTTCTTAATGTTGATCTGCAGTCCTGTTTTTGCACTTTCTTCTTTCACTTGAATCAAGGAGGACCCACACAACTGGCATCACTCATAAAGTGTTTTGTCTTTAAATGCTAAATTATGGGATAAACGGATAAGCAGCTCTCACTGAGTGGGTAACAGCTGCAGTATCTGAAGGGCAGGGCCAGTTATGTTAAAAGACAGAAAGAGTAGGAGAATAGGCACATTCATGAAACACAATAGACCCAGTGGTTGGTTTGGTAGGGAAACAGCTTCATAACCTTTCCTTCAGCTTCGTTAATCCATCAGCTGCATCCCTACCTGGAGGACGATTGCCTAGCGACAGTGACCCATGCATTGGTTATTTTCTGGTTGGATTTCTGTAACGTGCTCTACATGGGACTGCCCTTGAAGACAGTCTGGATACTTCAGATGGTGCAAAATAGAGCAGCCACGTTGCTGACGGGGACTGAGCATTACTCTCATATAAGCCCAGTCCTCTACCAGCTTCCCTGGCTTCCCATCAAAGTCTGGGCTCAATTCAAGGTGCTAGTTATTACTTATAAAGCCCTTAACGGCTTGGGACCTGGATACCTAAAGGAACACCTTCTTCCATATTTGCCCTCCCGCCCCCTGAGATCGGCAACAGAGGCCCTCATCCGGGAACCCTCCGTGAAAGATATTAGGAGGCAAAGTACCCGGAAGAGGGCTTTCTCTGCAGTGATGCCCTGCCTACGGAATGCGTTCCCCAGAGAGGTCCGCCTGGCGCCGTCGTTATTTGTTTTTCAGCGCCAGGCTAAGACCTTTTTATTTCAACGATATTTTAATAATTTTTAATATCAGTTTATAGGTTTTAATATGCAGCCAGGGTGGATCTGGATTTTGTCTGTATTGTTTTATTTATGTAAGCCGTTCCGAGGCTATGTGATGGGACAGCATACAAATGCTCTAAATGAATGAATGAATGAATGGTCATTCCTGTGATAAATGGAGAGGGGGATTTACCCATCATCCCCTATTAATCTCTTTCCTGCACTTTAGCCCACTATAAGCAGCATTTATTGAATAATTTTCCTTCACAACTGCTCAGTCCTGAGTAATAGGAAGGTGATAGAGGTGTTTATGAAGATGCTTCCCTGTCAGAAGTTCTTGTTTCCATCCCAGGACCCCAGCAACAAGAAAACACATGCGCATTTCATACAAGTTGCTGCTTGTACCTTGTTGCTTACATCATTATTGAAGCACTCCCATGGCCAGTTTAGAATCTTGAATCAGGAGATACTTTGGCCAAACAGCAGCATTTGAAGTTAAAAGAAGTCCAGAAAATGCATTGTGCTTCTTCTCAGAAGAGGTGGGTTTCTTGAACTACTCCCTTACTTAGATCCTTTCCTCTGTTCTGCATTTATTACTCTGTCCTATCTTGAAAGGATAACAGCAGACACTTTGGTAAATGTAAAGTAAAGGTAAAGTAAAGGAAGTAAAGGTAATTTTGTTTCCCTGCTGCAGCTATCAAGAGCTCCTTCATACTCAACATTTCAGTAATTTGTAACTTTCTGACCAGGAGACAGGCATGGAATAAACTCCTGTGAAATACAAATGGTTGAATACTTTACAAAGCACTAGAAAAGAGCAATGGCCAGGATGACCCTTTAAAAAAAATATCTGTCTAGTTTCTATGATTACTGCAGTTACCTTTCAGCACACTAAAATGCAGCCTTTTTCCATTCTTTCGAGCAGTAGCACAATGCTACTAATGGTCTTGCTAAATCAGAGCAACCAATCTATTATACAAACACAGCAGGGAAGAGTGATCATATTTTGTTTAGACTGTTCTCTTTTCCACATTTCAGTTACAAGTGTTCCACACAAGTACTGCTGGAAGATGAATTCCCAGAGAAAGGTTAGAGAAAACCGAGCACTTGTTTTTCTGAAATATTGTAGGAGTGTCAAATATTTTAAGAGCAAAGCCAGCAGTTTTTGTAGTTTGAGTTATTTCCCTGTCAAAAGTATAGACAGTATACTGTATATACCAGCATATAAGATAACCCTTGAAACTGAAAATAGCAAAGCAAAAATGGGGGGCGGGGTGCTCTTATACTCCTGACATATATAAACAGCCCAAAATACTGACCTCATATGTGAATTGCCTTATATGCCAATATATACAAGTATTTTTCTGAAACATGCATCCTGGTTCCTTGTTTCACATGTTATTACCATATATATCAGTGTATAAAATGGCCCTTGAAACCAAAAATAATGAAGCAAAAATGGGGGTCATCTTATATGCTTAACATGAGACAAACACCAGAAAAACAGCCCAAAATATTAACTTTGTCTTATATGTGAGTTGCCTTATAGGTTGGTATATATGGTACATTGTTTCATAGTGATCAAGATCATTCTACATTTTGAGATTTTGCTAACGAAAGTTTCAGGAAAAGCCATCGTACTGATTTTAATGGGAGTTCTGGTTCCATTTCATCCAGGTCTTATCTTCAGCACATATTTTGAGTCTCAGAGCTTTTAGAAAACTGTATGAGGAGTAGTTTTTGTGTGTAGTTGAACTTCAGTCCAGAAAAATAAAATTAAAAATTAACTTTAATGATACTCTCTTAATGTAGTTCCTCCTGTCTGCAAGTTGAAAGTAAACAAGATTTTAAAACTTTGGTGGCGATGCATAACGTTGCAGGTGAAGGAGCAGGCAAATCATCTGCTGCCACAAGAACTGAGCCAAAATGTACCCCCTCCACAAGCAAATCCACCTCAGCCACCGTTCAGCAAATTTCCTCCGGCTCTCCTAAAAAACATTAAGGAGAAAAGGAAGCACACTGAGGCAAAAAATCCCAAATGGGCCAAAAAGCTGGGCAAGGAAAGGCCTGAGAAGAAAGGGAGACACCATTCACCAAGCACCTTAGTCTCAGGAACCTCACCCATACATCCAGTGACTCCAACAGCAGCTTCAATGCCAGCCTCACCTCCAACTTGACCATCACCAATTTGGTCCATACTGATTACTCCGATTCAAGCAGAGCCTCCATCCCAACAGGATCAGCACCAGGTCCAAACAGAGACCGCTCTACCTACATTCTTCTCAGAGGGAGAAACCCGAGATTCTCCAGGTTCCTAATTCAACCTCTGTCTCCGGAATGATCTGCACCAATCCCAAGAAGAGAGGTTCAGCTACCGATCTCTCCAACTTGACTGTACAGTTCAGTGTCTCCAAACTTGTCTCCAGAATCAACCCATCATTCTGTCCATACCATCAAACTGTACTACTACCCATAATGAAGAGACATATACTGGCCACCACCATATACTGGACATTACTGACCCAGTATCTGTGGGACCCAGCAATCCCACCATATGGATACCCAGGGCCACCTACTGGACCCGACCTACCTATCCAAGATACCATCAATGCCAAGATAAGAACCAGCCTCACAGGCCGCCCCAGCACTTCCCCCTACAACACAGTGCAAACCAAGGAATATGATTCACCATCGCCAACACACAGCTCCTCCTCCTCTCATATGGACTATGCCTCAGAGTCTGATTCACAGCTGGAGATATAGGAAGCATGGAAAGTATTGCCAGGAGAGAGTTTGGGCTGATTTTCTAAACAGGTCCTTCATATGGCCACATTACTGGGAATTTAGGCCCAGCAAATCACTGAACCTGAAGCATCATGGTGCATGATATGATCAGTGTATGGAGGACTCTGCTCCGGTTGCCCTTTCTCTCATCCCTGCACTGCAAGAGCCATGGGAGCTGCCAAATCAACCCCATCCCACTTCACGACACCTAGAGAGGATGTCTAGAGTGCAGGAACGGGACATTCCCTTTCTATTACACCATCCACAGCCAGATTCAGTGATTGTTGAGGCCAGGCAAGGTTGCCAGCAATGTGAACATTCTTTACAGATGGCTCATGAGGGATGCCACCTTGACATGGCCTGCCCTATTTATTCTGCTATGGGACTTGGCCACAAGGCCATGATGGGGAGATATTAAGTCTCCCTTTGCAGAAAATTGAGTCTTTGGCTGCTTTTCTCCCTGACCAACAGTGATCAGCCAAAGTCTTCATCGGAGAAGTGATACAGTTATCAAACAACAGCGATGGCACAGCATCATGTCAACGACAACTCCTGAGGACTCGTTGATGCAATCACTGTGTGCAGACACACATGGCTACAGCTGGTAAACCTCCCACAAGAAACCCAGTCAAGGACCAAAAGTATGGCTTTCAACAGGCAAGATCTGTTCCTCTCAAGGACTGATGCATGCCTCGACACATTACAAAAAGCCGGAATGATGGCACGACAGATGCAGAGTGCTCACTTTCTATAGGTCCCATACAGAATTTTTCTAGAAGAACAAGAGACTTTTTGTGAGATATGCAGACAGCTCCTAAGGTGAACTGGTCACCTTGCGACATTTGTCACACTGGATAGTGGAAACTTTCAAATTCATGTACCAGTTGGCGAAGCTTGACTTATTGGACTATCCAAGAGCCCACTCCACCAGAGCAGTATAGACATCTACAATGCTACACATACCACACCATCAACGTTTGTATGCCACTACTAACTGGTTGTCAAAGCTAGACAAGACTGCTCCTACAGCCAAGCCATCCTCTCTGCCATTCTACAATGACACCTCCTACCTCCTATATCAGTAAGCTTGCTAGTCATCCATATGTGTGATGCCCAGAGACCACAAAGAAGAAAGCTTACCTGTAACTGTCTTTATTTGAGTGGTCATCTGTGCATTCACACAACCCACCTGCCAGCCCTGCATTGGTGTTGGTGGTTCAGCACTAGCTCTTACACTAGCTCGCCTACCACTCAGGCAAGCTGACCAGCAGAACATCAGCTGGACTGATGAAGGGCGGGAGTTCTGCCTATTTATACTAAGAGCAGAGGGGTGGGGCTTCCACCAAAAGTTCTATGCTTAGCTAGAAGAATTTTCCTAAACATAGGCACTGTGCAGGTGCAGCACACATATGTTTGATGCACAAATGACCACTCAAAGAACGACAGTTACAGGTAAGCATCCTTACTATATTGCACTCCAGGCCTTGATAAACTGAGCAGGATAATACAAGTACCTTGACCGGGCCCAGAAATGAACTGGAAGCCAGCAAAGATGGTGTGATAACTAGTTTAATATACAATCCTGGTGTTACATGGTTTTACAACTCTTCTAAACTAGGAGGAAAAGGGAAATGAGAGGCAATAAGGACAACAAATTTGTTTGTTCATGTTTTCTGTTTACATATAAATGTACAGGTAGGAGATCTATTTTTGAAATCAAAAAAAGACAGATGGGGTGAATCAGACTCTGTTCCCACCAAACTCTGCCACTGCAGGCATGTTTCTTCCAACTCTGAAACCAGAAGTGAGCCAGGCAGGGGAGAAAAGAGCCTCCTCAAGTGCTGAGGTAAGATGGAGATATTTCAGGCCACCTCACCTGGATATATCATTTATTTAAAAAACAACTTTACCTGTGATCAGACTTATGAAAAAACAAATGTAGCTGTCCCATCATATCTCATTTCACTCTTAAACATAATGTAGAACTATTTAAAAACTGTGGAAACTCACATGGACTATTTAACGGCCCATACATCTGTTACAGTATATGCCAAACAGTCATATACACGAGGCACCTCTAGAGGTACAGAAGGAAAAACCACAGTCACAAAAGGACCAAAAAGAGACAAACTTCATTTATAAATTAAAAAGGAAATTTTAAGATATTCTGGGAGATGACACCATATTAATATGCACAAGCTACTTGAATACAATAAAGAATTTATTTGTTGTATAAAATTCATTTGTCATGACATTAAAGTGCATGAACAGGTGTGCTTAACAAAAACGGTGCAAATGGACTGCACTTGCTGCAGGTTTGCTGTCATCACCAACAACTAGTTTATATACTGGGGTGGCCAGATTTCCTCAATGGAAGAGCAACCTATGGTAAATGTCAAATGTTAGAGAGTTGCAAGACATGAACAAATATTCATTTATTATTAAATAATAAGCAGTTAAGTGCGCAGAAAATCACATCCCAGGGTGATCTGTGGTAGCATTTTATCACAAGGGGGATGAAGAGGTGTCGAACACCTGGTTTTTACAAAGTTTGGGAATGAAGGAAAGTTTAATTTATCACTTAAATGACTGTTCTGACAAAATCACTTGATTAATAGATTAACAAGTATTTCAGCTAATGTATCCTTATGCACACTTACCTGGGAGTAAGCTCTGATGAACATAATAGGACTTATTGGTGAGGACCCTTCTGTCAGGGTGCTGCTATGCTTTCAAGCCAAAATGACAAAACTTTTGGAGTGGGGCCTTTCTGTTTCCTTTTTAGCTCTGAATACTGGAGGAAACTGAACAGCTATGCACTTCCGATTTGGGAGCCTGGGTGTAAGACATCGCTCAGCAGCAGAAGCAACTGGAAATCTCATCATTAGCTTCCCATGCTGGAAGCTTTGGTGAGGATCTAATCCTCCCCTGGAGTGCAGCTGTTGTGCAGTCCCCTCAGCTCCAGCAGGGCCCACAGAAACAGCCCGATTTTGCACATCAGCTCAATTCTGTGCCTTGTCTGATATCCCTTCCTTGCTCCATGCCAGAGGTAAATAGGGACCCTACTATACTATTGGCTTTTTTGATCCCTCTGTGAACTGTAAAATAAACTCAAAGAGCTACATGAGGTTCACAAGTCTTGGTTTGGCTACCCCATTATATACCCTCAAGGCATAATCAGTTCAGATACTACTAGACCAAAAGGAGACATGATGGAAAACAGGGAAGACTATATGGGTCCCTTTCTCACCCAGAGAAAACCAATAGTAATGCTCTACTGCACCCTTTTCAATCTATTCCACCAAAGATCAGAACGGCAAAAAAAGCAACAGCTTGCTGAAATAATTAATTTATTACATTTCTGTACTGCCTAATAGCTCAAGCACTGTGAGCAGTTCATAAAATAAAACTTAAAAACAAATACTGTAAAAACATACTGTGGAAATCTAAATAGTTAAAATAGAACCAAAGTAAAAACTGGCAGCAGTGCAAGATTTTTATAAAAGCACATACATACAGTATTTTAAAACATAATTACTTAAAAGCTTCAGAAAATAAAGAAGCCTTCACCTTGCATTGAAGATAGCACAGCATAGGCACCAGAGAAGACTGGCATTCCACAACCAGGATGCCATCACCGAAAACACCCTCTCCTTAGTAGCCACCTCAAAGTTGGTGGGGGCATCAAGAGGGCTTTTAAAGATAATCTTATGGCCCAGGGCAGGGCATCAAGCTATTTAAGGCACTGAAGGTTAATTGTATCACTTTGATTTTCTGGACCCAGAAATGCACTGAAGCCAATGCAGACCACAAAGCCCTGACATAGTATGACTGTATTAACCAGTTAGCAATCTCACTGCCCTGTTTTGGCCAGCTGGAATTTCTCGACCGCTCTCAAAGGCAGCTGTATATACAATACATTGCAATAACCCAAACAAAAGGTTGAATGACCTTGATAACTTGACCTTCATTAAGATGGGACATGATGATTTCCTTTGGGACAGTTCTATGTAAATCTGAAATCTGCAGTTCCTATGTGTGAAAACTTCAACCCTAGAGTAATTTCAGATGGTCATCTGGCTAAACTGCAGATCAGTGCATAAACAGCCAACAGAGGACGGAACTGATAAGTTATTATGGGTTATTTAACCCATGCTGAGACTGTGCAGCATGTGCAACAACCAATTAAAATACACAATCCCTGTTCAAACCCTGCAGTAACCCACAACTAGTTGCATGGTGCTGTTTAGAAACATAGAAACAGAGCCAGTCAGAAGGGTCCTCCCAGGTTATCTAGTCTGACCCCTGGCTCCAGCTGGCTCCGCTCATGACATGCCTATCATGTGCATATCCAGCCTATCCTTGAACACACTCATCAATGGGGTTTCAACCACCTCCCACCTCCTGTGTAGGCCCATTCCATGCCCTAGGGGTCCTAACTGTCAGGAAGTACTTCCTAGCATTGAATCTTGGTTTCCTGAGCTTTGCTCCACTGGAATGCATCCTGCCCTCCTCTGCAGGGGAAAACAGGTCTTTACCCACCTCCACGTGACATCCCCTCATGTACATATATGTTGCCAAAGGATCTTCTGAGTCCCCTCCAGGCTGAAAAGACCCATTTCCCTCAGTCTTGCCTCATATGGCTTTCCCTACTTGAACTCTGTTGATGTGTAATTAATGCAGTCTGATCTGTGATGCAAGTAAAAGGCTTTCTTGGGCCATACCATACTGAAACAAACATGTGACAGTTTTGTGCAGATCAGATACTCTCTCAGAGACAAACTGAAAGCCTTAGCTATTTGCCACCAAACCTTAGTTCTTCCCAGCAAGAGTGATGCCACACAGATCACTATCACAGGTTGCTGCAATGAATTTCTCCAAAGACACAAACACAGAATAATATGTGTAATAATAATAATAATCCAAAATAACTATTATCCTTCTTCCCATCACCACCCTTGTTCATCACTGATGTCACAAGCTGCCAGTATCAACTTCAATATGGCCATACATTTCAACATACTGAACATTTGACCAGAAATAGTCCACATAAAATCCAAGCTATCAACACGTGCAAACATTTTTTAAGTTACACTATCAAAGTAGAGCATTGATATTAAAGACCACTACAGTATAAGAAAGCAAGTACAGTGGAAATTATATGAAATGCAGAAAGTACAGAAAGGAGCGTTAAAAAGCAAAAGCAGTATAAAAAGACCCAAGATTAGATGCCGTAGTCCAGGCACAGAGAAAGCAATGTCAACTTCCACTAAAAATCATGAAATAGTAATGAATGATTCAGAGAAGGATTTTAAGAGTCAGGGAAAGATAGGGAAGCATACATTCATTTTTGCCACTCAGCCTAAAGCTTTTGGCTTCAATACACACAGTAGGCCTGTGTAAGTAGAGCTATTACGATGTCGAAACAGAGCATTGTTTTAAAGGAGTTAAGGCAATTTCCAAGTAGGCACACTGTCAATATTCAGCAGATTGATGGGAAAAGTTGTGGCTCTTGCATGGACTTAGTGTCCAAACTACAATCTTTTGGCAGCTTAAGTACACAGCATACACATACCACCTGTGACCGAATATTATCTCCCCCTGCCACAGATCTATAAATAGAACAGTCAAATCATTCCACTCCAGTTTTTATACACTGCTCACCAGTATAACTGGCCATTTTGACAGCAGAATGAAAGTTGCTGAAATGAACTGCCTCTAGGTAGATCACAGCATGTACCCAGTAAATTGATGATAAGCTAAGGTATGATCTCCCCAATTCCATCTATCCAAAACTGTAATCAACTCCAAGAAACTTCCTTGCTATAAAAACTAGAACATCATGCAAATACAAAACAAAGTATATAGGCTATTTTTTCTTGGGTATCTTAATGAGCACTCAAAATGGGAACTGAACATGGCAAACTTCACTTCTCTCTCTCTGCCAATGGTTATTTTGTTTTAGAAAAGATACAAAAAAGCAGACCACTTCTGGTCATACTTTATGCAGAAAGCTAAAGTTTAAGGTAGTAATGATGTAATTCTGTGGCCTCCTGATATTGCCTGGGGAGTCATAAGATTATTTGAAGTCCCACCTCCAGAGTCCCGTAGAACCTCTGCCTGCCCCCTCCTGTAGCTCCTGTAGAAGGAACTGGGCTGGCTGCCTCTTGAGGTCAGAGCCTGGCCTCAGAAGGAACTAAAGGAATATACCAGGGGGAGGTAGGGAGGGGAAGCCGATGGGGCTTAGACCAAATTCAATAGTATTCCAGCCTCTTTACTTCCACAACACTTAGTTTAGGTGGCAGAAAATGGCTGTCTAGATGCAATGTAGGGCATGAGGTACAGGGCAGCACAGATTTCTGCTGATCTGCCATGTACTGGGTGCAAGTAAGCCTGCCTGTTTGGAGACTTACACGCATCAAGGATGTAGTACATTGGATCACTGCAGGATAGCTGTCTGGAAAACCAAGATCCCTATCTGAAAAAATCCACTGGACTTAAATAAAGTCTACTAATGTTCTCCTTGATTTTTATACTAATACTCTTGACTCTTTTTTCATTCTATAGTAAGGAACTGCATTATGCACTTAAGTGCTTAAGACACTTACAAATCTTACAGAAATACATCTGGAAAAGGATCTGGAAAGGTGACAAAATATTAAATACAATGTTCTTTGCAACAGCCAATCATTCATTGTTTTACCATTTACAATTCTGTGATTGTGTTTTTATGAGTTGTTTTATATAAAGCAGTCATGCAGAATGTTGCCTGTAAACCTTAGTAAGCATTCCCCGATATTATCATCCTTGTCTTCATTCAAATAGCCATTGTGGAATGTTTGCTTAAAAGTCACACTCTATAAGAAATGAAGAGAAGGAATGTAATATGAATTCCATTACCCCCGCCCCCTTTCCCCATTGAACAGACCCCTCAATACATCCTTCAAGAGTAATGACAATCATGTATGAAAAAAATGCCATTCTTCTCTCTCAAATGGAAATCATGGAGCACCAGAAGAGTGGGAACCACCCAGACAATGGAATACATTTTACAAGCTGGTGAATCCCACTAGGGGAATGAAAACCACTTAAAAATGTTAAAATGAGTTTAGCAGATCAGCTATGCAGCTTCAGAGAGGCAGGCAGAAACATCAGTCTGAATCTACATTATAGCCAAGACCATGGTCCCACCTGCTCTTAGCTAGGTATACCACAACCCCTTATTTTTTGTGGTACTACCAGCACCTGTTTAACAGATTGTTTACTCATAAATTAAGGTTACTGAAAAGGTTGAGCAATAGCGCAGAAAACCTAATTAAATTTTACAAAGGTGGACTGAGATGTTATAAAGGTGGTATAAACTAAGGGAAACAAAATCTTCAGGTTGGGCAGTCCTTGGGAATCTCCCTTTTACCTTTAAGTATATAAACCAATAAAAGTGCAGTACAATAACCAGCAATGCAATGTTATTTTCAGTCTGTAGCCATACAAATTGAAACGCCACCACAAAGTGGAATGTTCCCCTGCATATATGTCAGAGTATATTTAAAACCCAAGATCCAGTTATTGTAGTTATTAATGTTGCTACATCTTCACACAGGAATCCTCCAGTTCCTATTTTAAGCAGCACATGTGCTTTAAATTGAAGCACGAGCTCTACCTTGAACACTGCAGTGGTTATACAAACCATTATGATGAAATCAGACCAATTTTGAAGGGAACCTATAGTTGTATATTTCAGCAGATGGCTCTTGAAATACACAGTTTTTCAGTTTTCTTCTTTAGTCATGAAACTACACAGGTTGATTGTTTGGCTTTTTCTCCTGAAAGAGTGCTCGAACTCACTTTACCTGTAGCAGAAAATAAAAATACATCAAAAGCTTCTAATAAAAGACTTCAAGCATACTTTTTTTTTAAAAAGGAAGGTCTTGTATTTAGCCAAGCCCTGCAGGATTCTCACTTTTTATTTTTATAGATCATGATCCCCACCCACACAATCACAGGACCAACCTCTAGAAACACTTCCACAGATCAGTCTCTTTAGTTTAACCATCTGCCTTTGATTACTCTGAATAAAACTATTTTTAATGTGTATAACAGTCTGCCTCAACCTGGTACCCTCCAGATGATTTGGACTAAAACTCTCACGATGCTAGCTGGGGCTGATGAGAACTATAGGCCAACACAGCTGAAAGGCACCAGTTGAGGAAGGAAGCTTTGTGGGCAGCATGCTTATTAAGCACCCAGGTCAAGCTGCCACTTTTAAGCTTTAATTTCTGGAAAATAAAACTGAGCACAATCACTAAAATGATAATTTTCTGCATACATAAAGCATTGATAGCACTCCTTTGGACTAGATTCCTGTGAAGGGCCATGCAAAGATATTTTATAGCAAAAATGCTTAACAGTAAATACAAGTCAATTGCAGGTTTTCCAAATTCTTATTTTAGGAAAATTAGTCAGACAGAAAGGCATAGCTTCTGTTATTTTTAGTTTTATCACTAGGGGTTGCTGTGTGCACTCTGGTCAACTAAACAAAATATTACAAAAGGGAAATCATTTTCTCTTGGCTAAAAAATCAAGCAATTGAAGAGTTTGAACCTATGTATGTCTTCTGCTATAAAGATTTCAATTCCAAAGAAATAAAACTCATCAACCCAAGGTGGACCTCAACATGCATCCAGTTAAATGCAAACCATTCCTCTATGCATTCCAAACTCTAGAAAGGATTTTTTTTGGTGCATCTAACCACCTTTTCCATGTTAAAACTGTAAAAGTCTCAAATATCCACACAGAATTTTCTAGCTTTCCTGTTCCTTAATCAACACTTGGGAAGCTCCACTCCCATACAATAGCAAATGCCAGATCAGCCTTTCACAACATGGCACCTTCCAAATGTGCAGGCCCACAATTCCCATCAACAGTGGGATGATGGATGCTATGGTCCACCACAGCCAGAGGGCACCAAATTGAAGAAGACTGCTGTGTCTCACTTCCCACTTAGTTGTAGCTTTAAACATTTTAACCTTTACTTGTAGGAATGTAACCAACTTCCTAATTATGTGGATTTCCTTTTTTTGCACTTTTTCTAGCTCCATGCAATTATCAGAAGATGCAATTATCAGAACTGTACACAGTATGACAAAAGTGGCTGCATCGTCTGTAGACAGATGAGTTTAGATCAGGCTTTCATATGAGTTAGACTACAAGTCTTACCATGTCCAGCCATCCTATGTCCATCCTAGTTGGGGTTAATGGGGGTATAGGCCAATGTGTCCAGGCAGCACCAGACTGGGGAAGGCTGCTCTATTCAGAAATCTCTTTTCCTCCCCTCCACATTTAACTGTAGCTTTTTTTCAGATCCAGGCAAAACCACAACCCAATTCTCCACATTAAACATTCCATTTATTAGCTTGGATATTCTTACACGGGAGACCATATATTATTTTTGAATTAATATACTATCTGAACACCTTTTGAAAGGTCTCTTAAACAAGATGTATTCTGTTTTAAAACTTTTGTGTCCCAAGCACAACTTTCCCTAGTTTTATTCACTATTCCCCTGTGCTTAAATTCTAGTCTAAAATTCTCAGCTTCCACAGTGATATCTAACTTTGGCAGGATAAAAAAGGAACTTCTTTTCTACTCTAGCTTATTTTTGTCCCATGGTTTGTGTTAGTGTAGCAATTCACTCTGTTGCACCCAGCACTGGTCACAGTGCATCTTTGACTTGGAGGGAGTAACTGGTACCTATAGGACTTTACAAAGGTTATTAAAAGCTAAAGAAGAAACCATCCATTAAGGGGACTTCACAACAGTAAGACACATTACAGTCAGTAATTATCAGCCAAACAAGAAAAGAGAATTTTTGTCAGGGAGTTCCAAAAGGCCTCTTCAAGGGTTCTATAAATATTGTTTTAGCTTTTTTGCCACCCCATTAGTGGTTGTTTCCAACCTCCTCTCCTTTCCCAAGTCCTCTGGCATGCAGGAAGGGCTTGAGAGATAGGAAGGATATTATCTTATTTGACTTGGTTTATGGAAAAAACAAGAAACAGAACATCAGATAACAGGTGTGTATAAGTACATACACACATACTGTGTGTATGTTGAGTCTGCTCTTACATATCTTGTTTCTAACCTTTTGTCATTAAGCATAGGTGAAGAAGCTATGCTTTTGGTTTGGTGTGAGCAAGAAGATTATCAAGGAACCATATGAAAGACAGGAGGAGTTTATTTAGGATTATGTTGCTGCCTATTAAGTATGCATCTTGAACACAGCCATCACAGCAATTCTTTCCCCAGCTACTTGGGAGAAAGCATCTCAAACTTTTAATGCATCTGAATTGCATTCACAGGACACAGGATGACAGCTTGCTTCTTCCTTGAAATCAAAAGGATTTAGTATTGAACCTAGTTTTTGAAAGTAAGAAGAATGTGATCTTTTCCTATTAGCCTTCCATGTCAAGCTCACCTAAAAACAAAAATATCTAAAAATATCACATTGGAAGTGTCAGATTGCCTGTTTATACTATTAGATATAGCTTCATTCCACACACTTTGCCCTTTTAAAACAGACAAAAAATAGTTATTATGGGACTCTCATTATTACTCAGTAGGGAACATTTGGAAACATGAGAGCAAGAGAATGAAGAGGACAATGCTGTGTAGAGTAACCCACATTCATTGGTAGATGCAAAAAAGACAATCTTCTCCAGGGAGACTTACCTGAGTTGCCACCATTACTGCGAACACTAGTAGGGCAAAAGCTTTCCTGGCTCTCCTTTGGTACCTTTACAATCACAAACTCTTCAGCAGTTTCACTGGTAACAGAGTTGGCATCAGCATTCAAAGGTGGTGGTCGCTTGGCCCTTCTGAAAAATCCACTCCCAAACTTCTTGCCCTGTTTGGAACCAACTTCTCCATTGGCAACATCATCCTTCCTGAAGTCACGGATAGACTCTCTAGATTTGGATTTATATTTCAGGTCCATGTGGAACCAGGAAAGTAACTTCTGAGGACTTCTGTTTGCTCTGTTCAGGTCCTCAAGGGGAGGCTCAATATCTGGCAGCACCTGTTCTACTGTTACAAGGTCATTCAGAAAACTATGTAGTCTCTTATTGGACTCACTTTCTTCCCTTCCTTCTAGATTCCGTTGTGTTTCCTGCCTCTGGTGGGAGGCCCAGCGCATCATTTCTCCTGGAGGAACTCCCACCACCAGTCCATATTTTGGATTGATAACCTTCCGAGCCACAGTGGAGGAGGAAAATCCCAGTTTCCCGATGCCTTGACGGAAAGGGCATGGAATATTTAGCTCCTTGTAGAGACTGACCTCCTCTGAAATGGCATAGAGCTCACGAAATTCAATATCAAACATCTCCACATGTTGTCCGGTCAAGTACAAGATAATGTTTCTGTCTATGTGGGATGATGTCCATGTGAAACTATACAACAAAAGATGCTGTTAGTGAATTGCAATGTGAAACACCTAGTTTTTCACACCTAGGTTCTTGCCATTCAAGAATATTGAGATTGTTACTAGCTTATCCAAGTACTCTGTGAATTTTCCATTTCTTATTTGTACAACCATATAGCAGAAAAAGCCTTGCAAGTTTAGGTGTGTGACATTCAAAGCAATGAGCCCAATACAGCCAACTTCACTGCTAAGAGCATTCAGGAAGGAAGGGGACACAAAACTGCAGTGTCTATATATGTCCTTTTATGAATTTACTGTGAAGGCCTTTACGTGGACTACTTTGGACAAACTATAATTAAATTCACTGTTATTGATAAGTCAAAATCCCTTTAGCATAATGAGCTCCATTAGGTTTTTGAGTCAATAAGGGTTTTTAAGCTATAAAAGCTAAGATTATTTTGGTACATTTATGTGAAGAAGTGTCCCCATTTAACACTGGAAGTGGGGAACTCATGGGATGATGAAAATTGTAGTCTAAAACAGCTGAATGGCTAACCCTGAACTACAAGTATATACACATAAGCCTTTTACCTAGTGAAGTGCAGAAAGTGGGGACATGGCATTGTGCCTTTTCAGTGGTATCGCTCAGACTATGCAACGCTTTGCCCTGGGAAATTCACTATACTCTATCTCTTGGTGCTTTTAGGTAGAAAGTGAAACCCACTGCACACATTCTGTAATACTGGCTAATGCTGTTCTGGTTTTGTTTTTAGCTGAATTTATATTGCATTGGTTTTTGTTTTGATGAAAGTTTTTATGTATTGTATGTGGATTTTAAAATTATTTTAAATGGATTGTTATGTAATTGCAAACAACACTGTGAGACCTCCAAGGTGGTATACATGGTATACTTAACATGGTAAACTTAACGGAGGCAGCTCTTTGCAATTTTGGGGCCCAGCACACATTTAGCAGGCGTGCATATCAAAATTTCCCCTTTTAAAAGGGATATCCTGTTTAACCTCTGTTCCAGCCCTCTCCAAAACTCATGCTACATTTCACGTTCATAAATGGACAGCTGCCCATGAAGGAGGAGATCAATTAGCTCCCTAATGGACAACTTGCAGTAAGGGGCTTCTTCTCCCACCAAGCAGCACAGATATGTAGCATACTATTCTGGAGGTAGATAGTAATCTCTTCTTCCATAGGCAGTTCAGTAGCAGAACTTGGCCATGCTCTATCTGCCCCAACAGTAATTTCCTCTGAGCAGTGGTGAAATGGGGGCAAGCTGATGGGCTAGACATAGAGACCCCACCCCTGGCCTAATTAAATTTATTGAACAGATGTGTATTTTCCTCAAGATGGTATACTATGTTTGTAAAACCTACAAACAGAGCAAAAGCTTATTAAAATATATCAAAATACTTTAAAGGCAGCAGCAAAACTTTAAGACCTGTTAAAAGTTATAATGTCAAAGCACTAGAAATAGGAGCAGATAAAGCATTCCTGCATTAAAATCCCTTAAAATATTTGTAATGATGTGCACAGAATAAAATTTAAAGTTTGGCCCAATAAAACTATTTTATCTCATACCTAAAACTAACTGGAGTAGGCACAAAGCACATGGACCTAAGGACAGCATTTCCAAAGAAAGTGACCTCCACTGAAAAGGCCATGTCGCTTTTTACTACCTACCCAATTTGGAGGTTGGGGGAGGAAACAGAAAAGTTCTTAAGATACAAGTAAAGTTCATATTGAAGTAGTTGGTCACTGACTTATGATGATCATTTCCCTCACATAGGTCCTATGTGCTTTTTTTGTCACACTAGTTCTCCAAAACCAACTTGTCAACAGAGAGATTAAAGCTCACTGGTAAAACGTGTGCTGCAAACATATGGGGAGTCATACTGGATTAGACCAAATATCCACTTAGTTCAGAATTTTTTTCCCCCAGAGTCAACCAGTTTCCCACCCTCCTGCTTATGTTTATTCATCAACTGGTATCCTGCGACATAGTGTTTTAAAAGGGTTCTATACTTAAAAAGTGCCTTTAAAATCATTTTAAATTAATTAATTAAATTACAGCTTTGAACACTGAGGACAATCTATAGCCATCTTGACTTGTAACCATTGATAGCCTTCTTCATGAGCCATAATGGGTTTCAGGTCCCATCCCCAACACAATGGAAGATTAAACAGCAATACCAGGAAAGACTATGACAAGCTATCATAGTACCCTTTGGATGCTGATGGACTCTAGGTCTTATCAACATCTGCCAGCAAGGTTAATAGTCAGGGATGATAGGAACTGAGCCCAGTATCTGGCAGATACGAGGCTGGCTATCTCTGCCTTACCCTAAGTGTTCAAAGAGCCACTGACAGACTACAATGAGAGGGAGAGGGAGAGGGAAACTGACCTGTAGGATCCTGTAAGAACTTTATCACCATCCACCATCAGGAAACGGGAGGCCAAATTACCTTTAATCTTCCCTGATGGCATATAGAACCCAACTCCAGTCACAGAACGCACACGGATATTCTGATAGGAAAAAAAAGATGCATTATACACAAAGAAGTCATATGTAAGTTGTACTCCAAAATATCTGGGGAGGAGGCATGAGGTTGAAGAATCTGTCTTAAGTGAATGATCTTGCCAGAACAAACAGAATATATAAGTACTTTTGACACAGCACATATTGACCATATTAAAAATTTACACCTTTGTTTGGTCTCCTCTTCATGTATGGATATATATTATTTGTCAATGAATCTACGAGAAAAATCAAGAGATTGACAGTGCTATCCTATACATGTCTGCTCAAAAGAAATGGGTAAATTTGGCAGATCCAGCTTTTATAATCTTAAGACTGGATTTATCCAGCTGCATTTCCTCCACCCACTTCAGAGCTGGTGTACAACATGCAAGAACTGTTGGGAAGGAAAAATAAATTGTCCTGTTTCTGGCATCATAATGGCTTCAGAAGTATATTTGTTATGGTTAAACTGTAGCCTTATTTATGGTGGAGATTGATATGCATGAGTATGTGACATGACTATAATCATATGATGATGATTCTACAACTGGTTAGAAAGGATGGGCAGGGAGACAGCTTTTAAAGAAAAAAAGTTACCTTCAAACTAAGATTAAAAAATGCCACATGGGAGGCAGAATCTAAGAACTGTTAAACAGCTGAGACTCCAGTCATGCAGGATCCTGCATACCCACATGCAAAACTCTTCCAGCCTTACCTTTGATTTCTAAAGCAAAGATGCCAGAAGTGAAACCAACATTTGAACCTTAATTAAAAACAGAAAGGTAGTTGTCTGATCAGGTGAGAGATCTTATTATTAGGAACACTAATTTAACAAAAGCCTTTCCATATCATAACAAAAGTTTCTATAATTATTACTAATGATGATAATTTCAGTTCCATGTTGGATATAAAAATTGCTTCACAGTTAAAATCTCATTAAAATGTGCAAGTGCTCTGTAAGACAGGTGGCTGATATTGTAGTTTAACAGCTAGGGGTCTAAGGCTCAATGTTATTACATTGCTGAAAATGTATATAGGTGAAAGAAATTCAGCTCTATATGGGGCTGCCTCTGAAAACAGTCTGGACCTATCACATTGGTCCTACACAGGTTACACTGGCTGCTGGTTGCTGTCCGGGCCCAATTCAAAGTGCTCATGATCCCTAAATGCTTTGGGGACAGGTTATTTGAGGGAGCACCTTTCTCCATACATACCAGCCCATTCATTGCAGTCCTCATCTGAAGCACTCCTCCACGTTCCTCCCACTAATGAAGTTAGGTGGGAGTTTGCAAGTTGGAGGGCTTTTCTCCTGCATAGCACCCCAATTTTGGAATTCAATCCTGCTCAAGGTCCAGTTTGTACTGACTCTTTTGGCTTTTAGGGGCCAACGAAACACTTGTTTAACAGTTATTTTACCAGGTGAATGTTTATGTATTAATAATGTTATTTTTATGCTGCCAATTGGACATGATTTTAAAGGAGAGATATTTATTAATTGTAATGGTTTATGTTTTATTCGTGTGTGTGTAATTTAGTATTTATTAATTCTATGTTTTCCTATTTTGTTTTTTTTCTAACTTTGTTAATTTATTCACAGAGCTTGTTGTTAGTATTATTGGTCTTTGTAGTGAATGCCATATTGTGCTTGTATTGTTTTATGTTGTTGGATTTTAACATCTGGTAAGCCTCCCAGAGAGCCTATGGCTAGTGGGGCAGCATATAAATTGGGCGGTCTGGACCTATCAAATTGGTCCTACACAGGTCACTGCCCAAGGGCGGTGACGCCGTTTGGGCCCGTTTGGGGCCGTGCGGGGGCTGGGCTGGCCAGGGACTCTGTGGGTCGGCTTCCTTAATCTGCTGTCGGGGGATGGCAAGGTTTTATTGTTTTTGTTTTTATTTGGTTTTATTTTATCTGTTTGTAATGGATTCACACTTGGTTGCTTCTATGGGGTTGCCTGGAGAGTGCGTGGGCACTGCCATTGGGGTGGTTATGGGCAATGGGTGTTATGGCATTGGGGGTTTAACAGGTCCACATAGGAGGGACAGATGATTGACACCTGTCCCCCCCTTCTGGTTATTCCCCCAGCTGGAAGGTTCCGGGTATGCTTATCAGCCGCCCCTCAGGCCTGACGGTGCTGTTACTTAATGCCAGGTCGGTCCATAATAAAACATCCCTCATCCATGACTTAATTGTGGATGAGGGGGCCAACCTGGCTTGCATCACAGAGACCTGGGCGGGAGAGGGGAGGGATGTATCCCTCTCTCAATTGTGCCTGCCTGGGTTTCTGGTTCAGCATCGGCCACACCCAGGGGGGAGGGGAGGGGGGTCGCTTTAGTTCCTTGAGCCTCTCTTTCCCTTGCGGGGCTTCCTGTCCTCTCGAGACCAGGTCTAGAGTGCCTCTACTTGGCATTGGGCGACCGAGACAGATTGGAGATTCTGTTGGTGTACCGTGCATCCTTCTGCCCAACAGACTCCCTGCCTGAGCTGACGGAGATCGTCTTGGACCTGGTGTTGAAGACTCCCAGGATGCTGGTCCTGGGGAACTTCATTCTCCATTCCGAGACTGGTCTGACTGGGGCGGCTCAGGACTTCATGGCCTCCATGACGGCCATGGGGCTGTCTCAACATGTCATTGGCCCGACACATGAACGTGGATACATGCTGGACCTGGTTTTCTCAACGGGACAGGAACAGGGTGATCTGAAGGTGAGGAATTTGTGTCTGACTCCCCTGTCATGGTCAGACCACTTCCTTGTGAGGTTTGAGTTCGATGACGGCCTTTCCCTCTGTAAGGGTGCGGACCCTATTGTGTGGGTCCGCCCTCAGAGCTGAATGGATCCGGATGGATTCCTGAAAGCTCTGGGGGAGTTTCCGGATGATAAAGCTGGCGCTCCTGTTGATACTCTGGTTGAACTGTGGAATAGGGAAATGACCAGAGCTATTGACACGATCGCTGCTAAGCATCCTCTCCCGCCGGGCAGAGCCCATTCATCCCCTTGGTACACACCTGAATTACAGGCAATGAAGCGGGTTGGGAGATGACTAGAGCGTAGCTGGAGAAAATCTCGGGATGAAACTGACCGAACACACTTAAGAGCCCATTATCGGGCCTATGCTGTGGCAGTTAGGGCAGCGAAGAAGAAATTCTTCTCCACTTCCATTGCCTCCTCACAGTGCCGTCCAGCAGAATTTTTTTGGATGGTACAGGGGTTGGTACAGCCAGGCCCCAAGAAAGATCCTGTACCACCCTCGATAACCCGCTGTGATGACTTTGCCCAGCACGTCAAGGAGAACGTCGCTCAGATTTGTCACGAACTGGACTCCACTAATGACTCAGACTCCTTAAGGGAGGTGTCACTGTTACCGTCTGGTCACACATTGTTGGATGAGTTTCAGTTATTGCGGCCTGATGACGTGGACAAGGTGCTTGGACTAGTACGTACCACCACCTGTGTACTGGACCCCTGCCCATCGTGGCTACTATCCAAAGTCAAACACAGGATTGGTTCCTCGATCCGGGAGGTCATCAATGCCTCTTTGAAGGACGGGCGGGTGCCTGCCCCTCTAAAGGAGGCGGTGGTCAGGCCGGTCCTAAAGAAGGCGCCCCTGGATCCAGAGATGGTCGCCAATTATAGACCGGTGACCAACATCCCGTTTTTGGGCAAGGTGCTGGAGTAGGTGGTGGCGGGACAACTCCAAGCTCTTTTGGATGAGACTGGTTATCTGGACCCATTTCAGTCCGGCTTCAGACCTGGGTATGGTACTGAATCTGCCTTGGTCGCCCTGTATGATGACCTGTGCAGGGAGAGAGACAGGGGGAGTACGTCCCTGTTGGTTCTCCTGGACCTCTCAGTGGCTTTCGATACCATCAACCATGGTATCCTTCTGGATAGGCTAAGGGGGTTGGGAGTAGGAGGCACTGCTTGGCAGTGGTTCCGCTCCTACCTCAACGGCCGATTCCAGAAGGTGGTGCTGGGGGACTTTACCTCTGCACCATGGCAGTTATGCCATGGAGTTCCGCAGGATCTATTCTGTCCCCCTTGCTCTTCAACATCTACATGAAACCGCTGGGAGAGGTCATCTGGAGGTGTGGGCTGCGGAATCATCAGTACGCTGATGATACCCAGCTCTACCTCTCATTTTCCACCAATCCAGGTGAGGCAGTGGCTGTGCTGAACTGGTGCCTGGCCGAGGTAATGGGCTGGATGAGGGCCAATAAACTGAAGCTCAATCCAGACAAGACGGAGGTCCTGCTGGTAGGTTGTTCGAACTCCTGGGTAGGTGACTTGGATCTTGTCCTGAATGGGGTTGCACTCCCTCTAAAGTACAGGGTCTGCAGCTGGGGAGTGCTCCTCGACCCGGAGCTGACTTTGGAAGCTCAAGAGTCGGCGGTGGCGAGGAGCGCTTTCCATCAGCTTTGGCTGATCCATCAGCTGTGACCCTACCTGGAGGATGACTGCCTAGCGACAATGACACATGCTTTGGTTACTTCCCGGTTGGATTTCTGTAACGGGCTCTATGTGGGGCTGCCCTTGAAGACTGTCCGGATACTTCAGATGGTGCAAAATAGAGCAGCCAGGTTGCGGACGAGGACTGGGCGTTATTCTCATATAACCCCAGTCGTCTACCAGTTTCACTGGCTTCCCACCAAAGTCCAGGCTCAATTCAAGGTGTTGGTAATTACTTATAAAGCCCTTAATGGCTTGGGACCCGGATACCTGAAGGAACACCTGCGGCCATATTTGCCCTCCCGCCCTTGAGATAGGCAGGAGGGGCTCTCCTCTGGGAGCCTTCCATAAGAGATATTAGGAGGCAAAATACCCGGAGGAGGGCTTTCTCTGTGGTGGCACCCTATCTGTGGAATGCACTCCCCAGAGAGGTCCGCCTGGCGCTGTCAATATTTGTTTTTCGGTGCCAGGCCAAGACCTTTTTATTCAAACAATATTTTAATAATTTTTAATATTTATAGTTTTAATTGTGCAGCCAGTGTGTTTCCAAGTTTTAATTGTAATTGTAATTGTATTGTTTTATTTATTTGTTGATGTGAGCCATCTTGAGGCTATGTAGCAATGGGGACGGCATATAAAAACTTTAAATAAATAAATGAGAGCAAGCAAAGGTTTCCTTCTAAAATAGCCTTCCCCAACATGGTGCCCTCCAGAGGTTTTGGTCTTCAATATTCATTAGTCCTAGCCAGTACGGCCAGTAGTCAGGAATACTAGGAGTTGTAGTCCAAAACATGTGGAGCATATCAGGTTCAGAAAGTCTTCTTTAGAGTAAGATGTAGCAAGAGGTACCTTTCACCTAATGCGTGGGAACATGCAAACATCTGCAGAAAATACTTAAACAGAAAGCAGTAGAAGAACAAAGTAACTTCATTGCTTGTATCCACAAAAAATTGCCAGAACAGACAAGGGCTGCAATCTTAAGAACAATTACTTGGAAGTAAGCTCTACTGAAATCAGTAAAAATAAATTTTTAGTAAAAAGATTGATAGTTGAGGAAAGGAGTTTAAGATCACAAAATGTCCAATTAAATTCCAGTATGCAGCACCACAGTTTTAAAGCATATAGACAATGATTGTTTATAGCACAGGTCCCTACTGTAAGCACCTATAATGGCATTTGCAAAAGAGTCCCTAACATGGTGCCCATGAGCACCTGTAATTCTTCCCTCCCCTCAATTTGCATACCCAGAGTTATATGAAATTCATACAACCATGTAGTAATTATACATAGGGTTCAACAAAAGCAGACCATATATATACCAATAAGCATCCATTTGATATTGGTATCTATATGCTGTTCTTTCATTTATTGGATACACTGCAAGGCTTGCTCAATCCACTGTATTATAGGAAGTCAGTACTTATCCTTCTAATTTTGTAATGTCAGACTGTTAGTGTTCATATCACAGCAACCCAATTTTCCCTTCCATTTCTTAATTTCCAGGAAGCAGGTAAATAATTTAAAAGACTGTATGTATTAGTGAATATTAAAGACTGTTCCAAAACAAGATTTATCTGTTTAATAACTTCCTCCCAGAAGCAACTACAGGACATTACTAAAACATATGTTTAAAAGAAGCATTATCTCTATTGCACTCTCAGTAACTAGCTGATTACAGTCCATAGTCAAGAGATGTTGCAGTGTCCAACAGACATGAAAAAAAAATTTACTGAAGATACTACCTAAAATTCCCCCCTCCCACCAGTTTGCATACCTCTCTGCTTAAATCCTTTGCACTAATTAATGCAAAATATGTTATATAAATAAATACATAAATAAAATCCATAGATGCAACAGGGAGATGCCAAAGTATCAACCCACTGAATAGGTATTAAAAGTTACTCAAACTATGTAGTGTCCAAAATGTTGGGGACTCCCAGTGCATACAGTTACACCATGATCCCCTGACTATTTGAAACTTAACTCACTCCACATTACACAATACATGTTTTTATACACAGTAATTAGTTAATAATCTAGATTAGTAGATCTTGAAACTTTCAAGTCAAGAGATATACTACTACAGTATCTGTGCATAGTTCCTACATTTCCTTACAAGAATTGCCTAAAGTGCTTTTTAGGGCATGCACTTGTTTTGTATAGGATGCTCACCAGGACATTTGGCCTAGTTGTTGCCCACAGGCAGTAACACTGCACCTTAGATCAGGGTTAAAGGTGAGCTCTGGTTCTAAAAGCATTGAAGGGTCTTGCATTTATCTGAACTAATAAACCATATTAGGCACAAGTGATTATATGACCTCAAGGAAGAATCAAGTCTTCTATCAAGACTACAGCTCTTCAGTCCAAATCACATTTACAGCAAATATGTGCTCCAACACCTGTCAGTTATGACAAAGTGCACACACTCTTACCCGGATATGGAATTCACTGAGCTCCATACATTTGCACATCTCCAGGAAGAATTTAGAGCCTTCTTCATCCAAGATTATATAGACTGGGATCCGACGCTTGTATGCTGCATCTACAGTATCCTGGAAGATGTCCCTTTCAGTGAACTCGTCCATAACTATTGCAATGATCTAACAATGGATAAAAAAAACAAACACACGTATTTATTTTAAAAAGCAATCTATGTAAAAACTTGGATATATGCCTTCATGTTATTAGGGCAAATCAGATATACTCATGCTTTTCTGCATTATCTGAAACATGCTTTAACATATTTTAAAACCTACTATTTCAGGGTTTGGTTCTTACTGCCTACACAAACCAGACAGCTTGTTAGTTCTTGTTCAGTAGCCCCTTAGGACTTTTATGGAGTGTTATCTGTTAATTAGGTGTCTAAAGAACATCATAATAATTTTGTGTTTTCTTTTCACTGTGTGGCCTCCTGGTTTCACATAATGATTTAGCCTGCATTTTCTGGAAGATACCCCCTTCTTCCATTCAGCAACAACCCAATTTGGTATTCATCCATCTAGCAGCAATTATAATTCCCTATGCAGATTTTAGTCAACATACCTTGTTTAAAAGTTATGCATTCACTCTGTTTTCTCAAACAAGAAAACAGAATGTTATGAGTTATAATATTAGCAGCTGATGATAATAATCAGCTGCAATATTGCCAAAAGGTATCAATAACTTCACCACAGAGCATATACTTTGTATGCAGAAGCTGCCAGTTTTAATTCCTGGCATCTCCAGTTAAAAGGATAGGGTTGTAGCCAGTGATGCAAAAGTCCTCTTGCCTGAAAACCACTGTCAGTTACTGAAAACTAGACTTCGACAACCTAGTACCCTCCAGATGTGGACTATAATACAGGAGGGACAGCATGGGACAGGAGGGATGAACAAGAAAAATAATGAACTAGTTAGGCCAACAATCTAAACTGGAATGAGGCAGACTCCTAAAGTGGAGTCAAAAACAGTTATTACTGGTTTCTTATTACAGTGGAAGACAATTTCAAAGTACTGCCCTCTGCCAATTTTTTAAAATTTACAATATACATTTATTACAATGTTCATCATCAAAAATAAGACACATCCATATTAATACAAAATTCCTTCCATTAGATCCATGTTAACTTTTCTATTTAATTCCTTTTCAATATTCCTCTTTTCATGACTACCAGAGTTTTCTATAAGCTTCTTCTAAAATTACTCTATTATAGCCTTTCCCAACCTTGTGCTTCCAGACACATTTGGACTGCAGTACTGAGAATTTCCAGTCAATGGCCTTGCTGTATAGGAATTCTTGCAGTTGTGGTCCAAATGCCTCTGAAGGCCATTAGGTTGGGGAAGGCTGCTCTATTAAATTCCTTCTTCATATAATCCATATATTTTTGCCAGTCCTTCTTAAAGCAGCTTTTTTCATTATTCTTCTATGCACTGTTAAATTCTGTGTCAATTTTTCATTAATTGCTATATTCCATATTTTCTTTTTCCACCTGTTTATTGTCATCCAATTATTTACAGTTAATTGTCTTATAGCTTAAAATGCAGTGTTTATAAACATCAGGTCCCAAATTACTCTCTCCCTATCTCCAGAGACTTATTTATAAAACTAGTAGAAATCTTATGATCAAATCCAAATTATTTCATTGATAAGTCTCACTGAATGTAATGAGACTTACTCTCAAGTCAAGTATACATGTTAATACAGCCTTAAGCTTGCTTATTTTCAGATAAACACACTATTTTGAATTATACAAGGAATAATTCTTTGAATGAGTCTGTTTTTCTTTTGTCATACTGACCCACTGAATATTAGGAAACTAGTGTATATGCTTGTAATTGTAACAAAGATACAGAGTTAATTCATATATAGACAACGTTTTGGGCAGACAGGGCAGACAATGCTTTGGGAAGAGCAATTATTCCTCTCCTGGATTAGATGCATTTTTAAAAAGAATGTCTTTTGAATTTTCCAATACCATAGGTTTTGTTTCATAAAGATTAGAATTAACTAAATACTCTCTTAATGGAAGCAAGTCCATACAAGCAGAACTGAGGGCCAACAAGAGCAAGTAAGACATGGAGGTCCCGTTTGAGGTAGATATAAATCCGTGCTACTGTACACATAACACTTACTGGGAAAGCTCATAATACTCTACTGGGAAACCCACAGAGCACTGCAGAGTCCAAATACTGCTAGAAAAATGTTGTGATTTGTATGACTTTCTGTCAAAGAAAGACATGCACAGCATTGCACCCTTAGCCTCTCTGAATCTCATTTATCAGCATCCTTAAATGAGACCAAGGGGAATAGTACATTTTTTTGTAAAAGTTGTCTTAAAAACAATACATTCTTTCATACATTTTATACATTCTAAAATGTATAGATATTCATATATTCTACAATGTAACTATACATTCTAAAAAACTACACAGTCTTCTGAATGCAAAGCATGCTGCTATATTTTGTCCTTGCTTTAACCATTGGCATGTGGTGCATTGTTATTAGAAATTCAACATGTAGAAAGGAGATGTTTATCTCTCCTCACTTGTGACTGGGATGGTGTGTTCTTTCTCCCCATGCTTACTGGTTTTTAAAGACATTTTTATCTTCATAGGAGTGTATGATTTTCATTCTAATTGTGGTTGAGGAGGAAAAGAACAAGCCACCCAGGTGCATGCACAGCAGCCCCAACAACAATCATCCGTCTTCTGCATATGTAGTTAAAGAAAAGCTGATAATGTAACTGGATGTTATTTTATTTATTTATTTATTTATTTATTTATTAAAACATTTTTATGCCGCCCCATTCGCCGAAGCCTCGGGGCGGCTCACAATTCATTCAGTGTAATATAGTTTGGCTCTCAGTTCTTCTAATAAGAGGTTTATGGCATCAGAGAAATGACATTTTTGAAGCAGTAAATATGAAGGAGGGTACCAGTGTAAACATACACGGAGAGAGGCAGTCTTCAAAACAAAATTGAGAGGGGAAATATTTGTTAAGGCTGCCTTTCCAAAACAGGTACTCTCTGTCTGTAGGTGGAAGCAGGGGAGCAGGGAAGAAGGCATGCTTGAACTCACAGCATGTTTCCAGTCTTCTAAATCACATTTTCAAAGATCATCCGAGCTCTCTGTTACAGTTCCTTAAAAGCTTAAGGTCAGGATAGGGGTAAAAGCAGAGCTTTGCTTTACTGTGGATCTGAAGATTAAAAGATGATTTCACATATTAATTTATTAAAGCACAAACACTGTCAGAACTGTCTAGGATCCGACATCAAGTATTTGAAAATTATATGGCCATGAATTACCATTTTAAGATACAGATCACTCCTGCTTCAGTTCCCCGAACTAATCTAGATAAATAACTTGAATATGACCACAAATGTTTTTAAAAATCAAGATAATTCATTTGCACAAACCTGTGGTGTAATGTTTGCATTCTTAAGAACACAGGTAAAGTCACCAAACATCTCAAAACTCATGTAGGAATAAAGAAAATCCTGAGGATAAAATACTACACAGTATTATGATATCTGATGGCAACTCTCTTAAAATTCAACCACCTTCAGGCACTGCTGGGTGGAGATTATCCTGTTTAACTGAGTCAGCAGAAAAGGGGAATTATTAAAAATAACCCATTATAATCCAGTAATCTCAGTTGCTGAAACATACAATCTCATTTTTCAGTGTTAAAGTTGTCTGTTTCAGTGATTTAAGGTGCAACCTTATGTATCTCTCATCAAAAAAGGCCCTAAAACTCCTTATACGCACACACACAATGATAAACTAGTTCTCATCACCACTGCACTCATGAAAACAATTGCATAAGCCTGAAGCATGGCATGGCAAGGACGAAAAGCAAAAAGAGGTAACATGGAAGATGGAAGAACTAGGTGATAAAGTCCCCCCCCCCCCCCAGATATGTTACACTCAACATTATAGCACAAATCAGTACTTAACAGGGAAAAAATCATCAGGTTCAACTCCAGGCATCTCCAGGAAAGGTTGGAAAAAGACTTCTGACTGCAACCATTTTTGTTTCTGCCCATTTTGATAAAACTGAGCTAAATGGACCAAGGGTCTAAGTAAAGTGAATGTGTTCATATGAGCACCCTAAAACAGGTCATGGGTTTCAGAGTGGTTTATAATCTGTGCCAGCTACATACCCTTGCTGGGTTCTGATGTCATGACAACCTGCACCCAGCAAGGGCAATTGTGCTAAGTAGGTAGCTTACATGTGGCCAGTATGGGGAAGGAAAATAAACCACTGTGGCTTCTTTTCCTCCATGATCATACAAATCTAGGCAGTATAAAGCAGCTTCCTACATTCCTAATCTTGCTATCAATACACTACCCTATCCAGCATTTAAAAATTCTTCCCAAAGCCATTTTGATGGAGAAAAGTCTGTTTTCACTAGTGATAAAGTAGCAGGACATAGAGGCTTCAATGAACACTAATTCAGAGACATGAAATTTAATCAGTATAGAGTTAATGGGAAGGAACTCCTTCCATAAACTTTATTTCACAATATACTGGCTTTATGACATCTCTGAGGCATGCTATCTTTTACTTTTAAATTAACTACATTTTGGATCAGTCAATTTCCATTCAGAGAGGCACTCTCTAGCCCACTCACTCAATAATAAAGGTTGGAGAGCAAAACTGGAAGCATGCAGTGCCTTAAAGAAAGGCAGGCACTTCCAGTTCCCTGTCCAACAGTGACCATGAAAAAGCAGTCATATGGCTATGTCTGTTTACATTGGTCCCTGCTAACTGTGCAGGTCCATCATGGAGCAGCAAGAGCTGAAACATCTCACTTGTCTGAACAATTAGGGATTGAAAGAACATTTCTTAAAATGAAAGGACTCCAAAGACATCTTTATTTAGTGAGAATAAAGCAAGAAAACTGGGTGTAAGGAAGGAGCAAACTGAACAGGTAGCAGAGAGATGGCAAGTGTATCTAGCAAAAGCATGGATATACAACTTTTCAAAGCCATGAACACATTTAGTAACTGGAGAAACTCTCAGCACCACCGCAAAGTGAATACCAAAGCAGATGTGTCAAAGGACAAGAAACATGGCAGAGGTGGATCCAAACACACCAAAGAACTCCTTTGAACTGTTAGTATTTATCATAGGGTTGCAATAATTCTGCAAAATCCAGCTCGCTTCTATTCATCAGACTTCTTTCTCATGTTTGGCCTTGGCTTAGAAAGTTAGCCAAGCTCAGAGGAAGTCTGCAAACACTAAGAAAACTCCTCTTGCACGACCTGGCAATCTTCCTCCATAGTACTGAAGTACATATGCAGTATATACACATAAGAGGGACCCCACTTGCACAGTATTTGTGTAGGCTCATATTTGGCAGGTATCCACACAAAGGTTCAGCACCAAGTTGAACTCAGAGCAGTGAGAAAGTAAGCTGAAGTCTGGGAGTTGAGTCAAGGGAATCTGATGGATTCCCAGCCCAAAAGCAGAGTCCTCACACACCCCAAATTCAGCACCAACAGAAATTGTTTCACACTGATCACAGCTGCTGGTAAGAAAGTGTGTTAATTTTTTTTAAGTGGGAGGAGGAGGACGACACTTTGGCAAGCACTAACAAAGTGCCCATAGGCATCATGTTGCCTATTGCTGATCTAAAGGAACATCTTTTTCCTTATGTTATATACCTGCCTGGATCCTTAGGTCACTTTGATTGCTCCAAATTTCCGCACCAAACGAAGTTAAGTAGGTGGCTACAAGAGAGGGTCTTCTCAGTTGCAATATCACATGAAACTCCTTTAAGAAGTGAAACTTTGCTATCTTTATCAAACATACATCTTGCTGATTCAATTACATTTTAAAAGTCTCTTGGAATTCTCCAATGCTGTTCTGTTTCTTGAATCTAAGCTATTAATTTCAAGTCTGACAATATAATGTGCAGGTTCTTCACGCATGCTACAAAGGCCAAGCCTCTATTTCTAGATACACTGGGAGCATGACCATGAATGCACTGTAGCTGAAATACCAACCTATGTAGAACTGCACTTATATATACTGAAATCTGATTGAGATTGGTAAAATTAGTTGCATATACAAATGCACAAGATAGTAATTCCTGAATACATAAAGCTCATACTTTTAACTTAATCTAGATTAAGTAACACACCAGCCTTCAGACTAGCAATCATGTAATTACAATAGAACCCTCACTAAGCACGGCTAATAACACTTATTAACTATCCTTATAACAACTAAGGGTCGGTTTGAGGATAACCCATTTGTTTTACATATGTCATGTAAGCAGTACATATAATAGTCAGTCCTAAGACTGTAGTCTTCAAAACATTTATTCCATTTTACTCATTGTTAAGATAATTTCTCAACAATATAGCCCTGACAAACAGAATATTTACCTAGGACCAAGATGAACTGAATGTAAATCCCTGTTGAACTGTGAAACTCCCAGGCTGATTCTGACCCAGTTAGTAACAGGGCAGCCCCATTATATGTTTATTTGGATGTTAATCTCATTGAATTCAGCAGAGTTTATTCTCAGGAAAGTATGCAAAGAATTATAGTTTAAGGACACAATTCTATGGAGGTTTAGACAAAAAATGTCCTACATTTCCCAGTTTTCCTCAGCAAGCAGGAATGCTGGGAGCTATAGGACTTTTTACTTTTTTGTGCCTAAACATGCACAGGATCGTGCCTTTATTCTCTTAGTCTAGTGTAGCTCATAGGATTGTTTTGAAGACATCCATGTTCGTTATCCTGTGAAACTGAGGGTGCACAATTTAAAACTGTAGTACATGTTATGTAGTTTGTGGACTGTATGAATTTATAGGACTGGTTCCTACAATCTCTGTATTTTAAATTCCATGCCAGTCAGTGCAGTATTTAGGGGTTTTAAGGGCCATGAAGATTAAATCTGTATTTGTGGGAATTATTTTTAAAGTGCCTGTTATAACATTGTTTTAAGCAGATCTGAAGACTTAATATAAACCATTCTATAAAAGCCAATTGCACATGACAACTGTTTGACAAAGAAGCCCTAAAGGCTGCAGGGAGTTCCAATGATTGCCAGATGTCTGGGACAGGGATTGTCCTGTTGAAAAGACAATTCCCAGCCCCTCAAAACACAGCATGTCTCACAGCTAATGTTTCTACAGAACATAATGATACCTTTTACTTCCTCTTCATTTAATAAAAAAATACTGATATAGCATTCATGACTGTTAATCACTGACAGCTTCAACTTGGTTAACTAAAATAAGTGCCACTGAACTCAATGAATTTACGACTGCATTCCTATACGCACTTACCTGGGAATAATTCCTCCGGAACTCAACAAGATTTACTTTAAGTAGACAAGTATATGATTGCACTGTATGTATATTTAACATTGTGGTCTCATAGAACACTAACAACTGGCTCAGGTCAAAGTCCTTGAGTGCACAGTCCTAACACACATAAGACAGTGGCTCAAGGTCTGGGATAACTCCTGAATCTTGCTCTCATAAAATGAAAAATGAACTATTATACTTAATTGTCCTAACAGGCTTTGGCATAATCCAAAATGGCACCCACTACTGTCTAATTAAGAACACAATCCTTAACATGTTTAAAAACAAATAAGTTCAGTAAGTCCAGGAACTTCCAACATCTGGGAATTGTAGGTCTTTTTTCTGTCTGAATTTGCATAGGACTGCATCTTAGGCTTTCAATGGTCTCTGGTATCCTATTTTAACAGTGTAACTAAACATACCCTTTGTTGCTTCTATCTCCCCCGCCTCCTGTTTAACATCTTCTTGATAAGAATTTTTGGAGAACTCAGAAGCTCACTTTTTATATTATTTTTATTTTGAGCAGTTTTAGCTTCTTCTCCTTATAAAAAGATTGCCTGAGCATGGATTTTACAATCCTAAAGTAGAAATTCAGCATGGTTTAATGGCTAGAAGTGTTGGATCAGGACTCCAGTGACCAAGATTAAAATCTCCACTCAGTCACGCATGCTAGATGATTTTGGACCTTTCAACATTTGTCACCCTAAACCATCTCACAGGGTTGTTATGAGGTTAAGAAGATAGGGGAAGGGCCATGCATGAGTTCTTACAGAGGAAGGAATAAAAGTATAATTAAAAGCACAACTGCCATGCATGTTTAAACAGAAAAAGTAGGCCTTTTTCTGTCTAAACATGCATGACATTACACACTAAATGAACTAAGCATGTTGGATGTGATCCATAGCCTAATTTTTAGGCAACTTTTCTTTCAGTGGGGCTTGAATACAGAAGCACAAGCGATTGTGCATTATTATTGTTGTTACAACTGGTCTTTTTACGAAGATATTCATTTAGAAGAAGAATAGATCTTCAGTTACCTAAACCAATACCGTATAATGAAAGGATTTTCAGGTGAATAAGTCCAAATACAAGTCACTAAAAAACAACATGTTAGGGCTTGTTTTGTGGAGCTGGGTTTGTTTCTTCAAACTAAAAGCATATGCTGTCCCTCGCCACCACAAATAGAGACAACACTTTAAGATATGCTAAATTCTCAGAGAATAGCTGCCGTTGGCTTTCAGGGGCTGCAAAATGAGAGAAATGCTGGTTTATCGTAATAGGAGCTTCAGTAGGCGACAGCCTCGGCCCGGTGAGTTGGATGAAAGAAGAGTGCTGAATTAAGCAAGAGTACTACAGAGCCCTGTGGCCTCGAGAAGAGAAGGAAGTCCTCCCTTAAATCTCAGCGCTGACACGGCAACGCAACCGGTCCTCTCTATCCCCCGAGAGGCAACCTAGAGGCCCCGAAAGAGGCGCGCCTCCCCTCGGCCTCCGGAGGGCACGAAGACGAGTCACCCACCTTCTGCGCCTGCTGTATCATTTCGCGCGCCACTTGCTTGACGTGAGGCGCGTTGTCTTCCTTGCGCGGGTGCGTGAACAGGGCCAGGCGAGTGGCCCCCCGGTAGAACGTGTTGTGAGTCCAGCCCATGTCCAGCGGAGGGATCTCGGTGTCGGAGTGGTCGGGCCAGTAGGCCAGGGAGAGGGGCTTCCCCGAGGAGTCGGTGAGAGCTTTGCCGCCGCCGCCGTCGTCGAGGTGGGCATCGTAAGCGCGCCAGGCATCCCGTAAGGCCTGCAGCTCCTGGCTGGAGAGGAAGTCGCGCACTTGCTCCTTCTTCAGCCAGTCCTTGTACGCCTTTTCCCCCTTGCCCACCAGCAGCTCCAGGGCCCGCCGCCACTCCTCACTGTAGTAGTACCGCGGGTGGTGCTCGCTAAGCTTCTCGTTCACATGAGTGTCGTCCAGGCAAAGCAGCTGAGACTCCGCCATGCTCCCTCCCTCCCTCAACTGTCGAGTTGGAGCCGCCAACGACACCTGGAGCCGGGCAAAGCGGGGGAGGGGAGGAGCCGGCTCGCCCCACCTCGCCCCACCTGTGCTCCGCTGAAGGCGGACTCTGCCTGTGTGCAGTTTGTTTTACCCGGGGCTGCGAAGGCAGCAGAGAGCCACTGGTTCAAGTACACGTCTCGTTCTCTGCGTGGGAAGAGAGACAAAATTAAGAACAAGCAAAGGCTATTGCGCGCTCTAGAGTTTTGATTCTAGCAAACCCAACATTACCAGATCCCCTCGATCAAAAGCTGTATTTTGGCCAAGAGGTATGTTAAAATCTGTATCTACACCAAATGGAAAAACAATTATTATATTCAATTTAAATACAAATAACACTTCTGCCAGTGTTGCTCTGAAGTCTTTAAATGGAATCCTATACCAAGGTACCTGGCAGTAAGCCTCATTACATTTGTTACAACTTCTTTTGGGTTATTGTATACTCAGAAGTAAATACCACTGTGCTCAATGTTTGTAAATTCCAGTATGATCATATGCATATATACCTAGAAAAAAGTTACATTGTGTTCAGTAAAACTCTCTACACTTTCAAATATCTCATATGCATGTGCAGACACAGCATCTTGAGAAGGGATGGCAAAACTGAATAGCCAAGTAGGAGCCCAGACTTGTCCGTAATGGGAGAAGGCAGTAAAATAGCCAGAAAATAAAGGTGAATCTGTTAAGTTGGAACAGTTGAGTGGAGCTCACAGGAAACAAGCAGGCAGTAAAAAGCCCGATTATTCCACAGAATTAAGTTCCTGTGTAAATGAAGCTTACTCTCATGCAATGTCCATTAAGGTAGGCCCATGGCTTGTTCTAGGCTTATGTGATGATTGTTTAACTCTCACACAGCCCTATCACCCAGGTGGGCACAAGACAACAAGCTGCAGCTAGGTGAATATTCTAATCCTGCCAAGCACACACCCCAGCCCACGGTGACCTCTTTAAACCACAGTGGACTAGTTTAATCATGTGAACTAGGGGTTTCTCTCTTTCTCACCTCCCAAGTTCACTGCCACCTCCAGGTGGGGCATCCTCCAGACTAAACTTTTCCTGTTGCTCTCTGCAGTCCTCATAGCCCAGGTCTACCTACTTTTCCTTCAGACCCATTGAGTCACCTCAGGACCAGCCCTGCTCCTCCCCAACTCTACTGGGTACCCCTGTTCTGGCCTATTCCCAGCCCACCCCAGTTGCAACCTCCAAAGCTTTCCACTTACATAACAGCAGTAATGACAACTGTCCTTTCTTGTGGGAGTAGGGAATCAGGAACACTTAAAAGCAGTGACATCCAGCTTCCTGCTGTCTTTCCTTCCTAAGAATGTGGGCCCATGTGGGGCCTGGAATAAGGAATTAAGAAACCATGACGATCAGCAGGGCACTTTACAGGTTTAAGAAAGTTGCCTACACTTGCAATACAAGATTGTTATCAGCTGTGCTTGATAGATTGCACTCCCAAAAGCTCTGTAGTTTTAATAGCATTGTTTTAATAGCAATGCAGTTTGCTAGAAGCAGGCAGAATTGCCTTCTTTGGTTGGATAAAAGGTAATTTAAAATTTTGTGCATTATAAAATGCTTGGATGGGTTAGTATGTCAGGCTGCTCCCTAGACTGAACTGTTCATTGCTTGTGTGGGGTGAGTGATGTTTCCTGGGTGAAGAGTATGAAAAATATCCAGCTCTACCTCTCGTTTTCCACCAATCCAGGTGAGGCAGTGGCTGTGCTGAACTGGTGCCTGGCTGAGGTAATGGGCTGGATGAGGGCCAATAAACTGAAGCTCAATCCAGACAAGACAGAGGTCCTCTTGGTGGGTGGCTTGGGCCTCGGGATGGGGGACTTGGGCCTTGTCCTAAATGGGGTTGCACTCCCTTTGAGGGACAGGGTTCACAGCTTAGGAGTGCTGCTCGACCCTGAGCTGTCTCTGGAAGCTCAGGTGACAGTGGTGGCGAGGAGCACCTTCCTTCAGCTTCAGCTGATGCATCAGCTGCGTCCCTTCCTGGAGAACAACTGCCTGGCAACAGTGACACATGCATTGGTGACTTCCCAATTAGATTTCTGTAACATGCTCTACATGGGGCTACCCTTGAAGACAGTCCGGATACTTTAATTGGTGCAGAATAGAGCTGCCAGGTTGCTGACAGGGACTGGGCGTTGTTCTCATATAACCCCAGTTCTCCGTCAGCTCCACTGGCTCCCGATTGAAGTCCGGGCCCAATTCAAGGTGTTGGTTATGACCTATAAAGCCCTCAACGGCTTGGGACCTGGATATCTAAAGGAACGCTTGCGTCCATATATGCCCTCCCGCCCCGTGAGATCAGCAACAGATGCCCTTCTCCGGGAACCCTCTGTGAATATTAGGAGGGTAAGTACCCGGAGGAGGGCTTTCTCTGCGGTGGCACCCCATCTATGGAATGCGCTTCCCAGAGAGGTCCGCCTGGCACCGTTGTTATTTGTTTTTCGGCGCCAGGCTAAGACCTTTTCATTTAAAACTTATTTTAATTGTTAAATTATTTGTATTTATAGGATTTTAAATTTTTAGCCGAGATGCACTGGGGTTTTTAAATAATTTTTTTATTGTTATATTGTTATTATCTATGTATTTATGTATTTTGTTCTGTTGTGAGACGCCCCGAGGCTTTGTTGTGATGGGGGCAGCATAAAAATGTTTTAAATAAATAAATAATAAATAAATAAAAATGGAGAATGGAAAACAGCAAACATTTTGTCTTACAGGACTTATCTGCTTTTTTAACAGCTGACATGGTTGTCTGACATCCTGGTAGAGAGAAAGTATAAACATAGATGGATTAGGGGCAAGGTATTGGTGGGGCAGGAAATGTGCTTGATGGATGCAATTTTATTTATTTTTATTTTACTTATTACATTTGTATGCTGTCCCATAGCCAGAAAGCTCTCTGGGCAGCTCACAGCACAATCATAACAATAATGCAGATCAAAATAGATGACTATAATAACTAAAACCATAAAACATAATACAATAAAAATGCTACTTGAATGTAACAGGAGGATAAACATAGTATAATAAACAATATAACAAACCATCAGCAAGATGAATGAATCATAATCTAAAAACAGATAATAAAAAAGTATTAACTTGGCACCAAAAGCAAGATAAAGTGGGTGCCAGTTGTACCTGCTTTGTAAGGGAATTCCAAAGGTAAGGTGTGATGACCAAGAAGGCCCTTTTCCTCATGAATTTCCTCCTCACCTCATTGGGGGGGGCGGGCGTGAAGGAGGTTTTCTATTGCTGACCTGAGTAGTTTGGTAGGGGTATATGGAAACTGGTGTTTCTTTAGCTATCCCAGTCCCAAACCATTTAAGGCTTTATATGTTAGCATGAACACTTTGAATTGGGACTGGGCAATGACAGGTAGCCAATGCAATTGGTGGAGGACCAATGTGATATGTTCTCTAGGGCTGGTTCTTATAGTAACTGCGCTACTCTGTTTTGGACTAATGGAAGAGTCTGGACCATCTTCAAAGGCAGCCCCACAAAAAGAGCTGGGGCTGCCTTTATGACACAGATCTGCAGCTGGTCAAACAAATTGCTGTATTAGTAGTGCATTAATATTTGTTTATTTCCAATATGCATTCAGTGTACACAGCAAGCATGATCCAGTGTCGCTGCCTGCAACCTCCCAGACTTGGAGGATTGCCAGCATCCTACTGAGGATAGGAGGAGACAGGCGGCAAAGGTCACCTCCACTCTTCTGCTCTACAAAAGAGTAAACTCAGAGCTCATTTCTGAGGTTTGATGTGGGATTCTGACCTCTGTTTCTCTCTTCCAAAAGTGTTTTTCTCCCATCCCTGTTTGTAATGGTAAGAACATTTATTTGCATTGCAAATACACTTAAGAATGTGGTTGCCTCATGGGTACCACATGGGTACTGTTGCCTAATGCCTGTGGCTTCATTGGTGATGAATTATCTCCATGTCCAATGCCACTTTGTGAACTTTTAAACAGATGCACACACATGCATGCACACAGACACTTTATTTTAGAAACTGACTGTTCCCTTGTTATGCTGCTGCATAAAGCAGCCAACACTCCAGCAAAGTGACCTACTCTGCTCCCCCTGTTTCATGGACCTTTTCCTCCCCATTTGCTTTTTTAGGATTTGAAGATTATGTGCTTTTTGCCTCCAGCCCTGTAGGTTATGTGTAGTGTTGGATTGTAGGACTGTCCCATAAATTCAAAAATGCTATAGGCACCTAGCTTAAATGAATAATCTGGATAATCCCTAATAATAAAAAAAACTATTAGAAAGGAACTAAAATGGCACCTTTATGACAGAGCCATAATGCAAGTCTTATTTTGTTGTTTGAAGACCACAGAAATCTCTGGCTTCAGACATCCAAAGAGATGATTTATCCACAATTAAAGGTAAAGGTCCCCGCACACATGCATGCTAGTCATGTCTGACTCCTGGGCCAGTGCTCATCTCTGTAAGCCAAGGAGCCAGTGTTGTCTGAAGATGCTTCTGTGGTCATGTGGCCAGAGTGATTAAATGCTGAGGCACATGGAACACTGTTACCTTGTTCAATGAAGTGGTACCTAATCATCTACTTGCATTTGCATGCTTTTAAATTGCTAGGTAGGCAAGAACTGGGACAAAGCAGCTGGGGTTCATCCCATCCTGCAGATTTGAACTACCAACCTTCTGATCAACATCCCAGTGGCTGAACAGTTTAATCTGCTGTGCCATCCCTATCTGCACTTAGAGGGAGGGAATTTAGAGGATTTCTTCAGATATTACTTATATGCAAATACCTGCATAAAGACAGAAAGCCAAAACCTGACTAAGAAAGAAAGAAAGTGAATCAGAAGGGGTCTTGTGGGCCATCTAGTCTGACCTCCAGCTCCAGGCAGCTCTGCTCATGACATGCCTACCATACCACACTTGTTCCCAACCCTTGTAAAAGTTATCTCATTGACTTCAGACATGAGGGAGCTATACTGGTTGGTCCCCTACCCCATTTAGCCTACAAAGTTTTCAGGGGAACTTTGCAAAATGTGGGGATACCACTGAAAATAGCTCATCCTGTTTGTGAAGATCCATAAACAAGAAAGATAAAGCACAGCAAAAGCTTCAGCCTTGTGGAAATGCTGGAGAAACAATTAGACAAGCATGAAAAAAAGCTAGTTGGAGATAGAGACATGCAAATCTAGAGCATGAAGGATGTCAAGCTGGAAAGGCTAATCAACTGTATTGAAAAACCTCAGAGAGAACAAGGAGGATGCAAAGAAAGTAGAGATTTAGTCACCAGGAGATTGACAAAAAGTTAGGGAAGTTGTGGTATGCAGAGAAGAAACCCATACTGGATGTGCTTGGGACCACCAGCATCATCTGACTTTCTGGACATTACACTGACTTTTCTCACTGTACAGGACAGAAAAAAATAGTGTATGGTCAGCTGAGCAATATGTAATGGTGTGTGGATAGGCTGGTGGACTAGATCAGGAAGTTCCACAGGCCATGCCCAGTCTGTTGGCTGTGCCCTGTAAAAAAAATGGACTAATTTATTCTGACTTACATTGTTGTGGATTAGAATGTTGCTAGTCTTTAAGGTCCCACAAGACTATTGGCTGTTTTTGCTGCATGGACTAATGTCTAACCCATTGGAAAAATAGAGCACTCATGTAGTTCAAAGGATTTGTGATTCATTCCCCATTATATTTATTTTTATATACGTTGCAAAATGTTAATACCAGCTGTTTGTTTATTTAAGGAATGTGTTAATTATAAACAGCATTTGAACTTAAATATGATTGAATATAAATATTATTGTTCCTATTCAGGGTATATATTTGAAATCTGTTCAAGTGTTCCATCTCTGTTTGCCGCTTGTGTCAAACTGAGCTTCAGTCTTCAGCTTGAAGCTTGGGAGGGTAGTGTGGATTGCCCCTACAATTACACTGTGCTTTGGAGACACGTTGTTATTTGATGCTCAGCTGCCAAGACAATCACGCACCAAACATACTCCAGGAAACATTCTGGTGCTGGATTGCCAAGGGCCTGTGAGTGCTTCGAAAGTGTAGCAGAACTGAATGTTGATCTAAATTTGGAGTTAGGGAAGGAAGCAAGGGATTGTCTCTCACAGAAAGTCAGGATGTTCATGACTTTGGCTGTTTAGCAAGACCAGCCAAAAACTATGAAGCCCAAGACTAAAGTTGGCAGCAAGGATAGATATGTTTCTTGTTGGTATGAGGAAACATTTAAAATTCATTTCTTTGGAGCAACACCTGGAAATATGGAAGCAGCGCCTTGAGAGGAAGGGTCCTGCTCTGGACCTCTTCCATGTCCTCAGTCTATCCTACAAAAAATGCCTAGTCTTTCAGGCTACAGCTTCTTTTTTGCACGGAAGGTGAATAACTTTGTTACTGAGTATGTGGAGTGTTCATTAACATCCTGTTACATCAGGATGAGAGCCAGAGTAGTGTAGTAGTGAAGAGTGTGGGATGGGGGTTTTGGTTGCTCTGAGTTGTAATCCCTGCTCAGCCAGGGAGCCAGTTGGGTGGCTCTGGTCCAGTCACAGACTTTCAGTCCAACTTACTTCACAGGGTGGTTGTTGTGGGGATAAGTTGAGAGCAACAGGAGGAGACTTATGTAAACCACTTTGAGTTGTAAGAAAAAAGGCAGGGTATAAATCTAATAAATGAATAACATCAGCTTAGCTAATCCATGGTAGAGGCTTCACTGCTACAACCCCAATGTAATACAGACAGAGATTAAATAAATTGGTTTCAGGATTGTCATTGCATTGTATAAAGTCTTCCTCTAGTCAGGCTTGTGCCAAAATATAGGAAAGGGGGAGGTTGTGCTCAGATTTTTTCCTCAGTTAGCTGTTTGATGTTACATAGAGAAGAGCCCTTACCATGCAGGTATGAAGGCTATAGAAGAGAAGCTGGCAGTTCCAATGGCGGCTGGATTGGGAAGGGAATCTTCTTCAATAAGTTATCTCTGCCAATATGGATGGAAAAGGATTGTGCCGAAATTAGACATGTAGCCTTCCTTAAAAGCATATAGACAGATCCTCAGGCAAACAGAGAAAGAATGCCAAGTCCTATCTGCTGTCTTCTGGCAGGAAATCTGTCTGGAAGAATGAGAGGAGCCGTTACCCTGGAATTGAGATGTGGTCTTTCAATTAACAAACAATTTTTCCGCACATGGGGCTTAAGTGTGGTGTAGTGGTTAAGAGCATGGGACTGGGTCTCAGACGATTGGGGTTCTAGTCCCCCCTCACAGCCATGGAGCCAACTGGGTGACTTTGGGCCAGTCACAGACTCTCAGCCCAACCTACCTCCCAGGGTTGTTGTTGTGGGGATAAGATGGAGGAGGAGAATGATGTAAGCTGCCTTGAGAACTTTGTAGGAAAAAGGCAGGATATAAATCGGAAAATAAATAAAAAATAAATAAATAAAGTGTTTTTGCCAAATTAATTTGTAATCGGAATGTAAAGCCTCCACTAATGTGTGCACATCTGAACTATAAATGCCTCACTTCTGCTTTTCATACCACAGTAATGTCACTAACAAATCAATATAAGCATCAAGCAATATAGGCAGGAAGGCTTCAAGATGACCACAAAAGCCTCACATGCAGCTCCCACCCAAACCCTCCAGTATTAGTTCTGCTTCCTCGTTTCACTGATTCTATTTAATACAGGGGTCCTCAAGCTTTTCCACCAGGGGGCCAGTGGAGAGCTGCTGGTGCTGGGCGCGGGCCAGAAAGGCAGTGCCAGCAGTGTGCCGGCGCAGGGGTGGCGCATGCAGGGGCTGGGCGCACGGTGAGGCAAGGCATGGGTGGGTGCCCACGGCGAGGGGAAGCGATGTGGGCGGGGGCGGGCACGCGCCACGAGGAGGGCGCACGAGGCAGCGGCCTGCTCGCTTGGAGATTGTTTTCTCCAAGCGAGCAAATGGCTGCCTCCCCATGCGGGGGGCGAGGTGGGCGGCAGTGGGTGCTCGTGCGGCGGGTCCAAATGGACAAGGCGGGCTGGATGGGTGGCATGGCGGGTGGACCCATGATCTAATACAAAGAGGAAGATTAACCTTATTTTCACAGGTTTAAAACCTGAAGATGTGGATAATGTACAAATGCCATCTAGCCCCACATTTTTATTTGGAACCAATTCTCTGTATGCTGTGTACTTTTCATCTCATTGACATTGTTTGCACATAACCCTAACCTGTAGTTTATTTAATCCAAGGGTTACAGAATTTTGAGTTGTCATGATGTGCAAAAACAGCTGTAAACTAATCATGGTTTGTCAGCCGTGAACAACCCAGAAAGAATCCATCTGTTTGGTTGTGAACTGTGAATTGTTTAAACCATACGTTGTCATGTAAATGTGAACCTAGAACTTTCAGGCTAAAATATATAGAGGGAGGAGGCAAGCATGGCTTTTAAAAAAGCAACAAGTGACTGCATATGCCAGTACTACAGAACTACAAAGACATTTGATATATGGAAAGAAAATAGACAAGAGATAAAGGAAAAACCAACCCAAGGACTGAGAAAAGAAATGACTGTTTGTCAATTATCTGTAAAATAAAGCCAGGATAGAGCAACAAAATATGGGTTAAATAAACATTGGTTAGTGTCCCAAAGAAGGGCAATGCCAAAGAATGTTCAAACTACCATACCATTGCACTCATTTCACATGCCAGCAAAGTTTTGCTCAAAATCCTACAAGCTAGGCTCCAGTTGTATGTGGACCGAGAGCTACCAGAAGTACAGGCAGGATTTCGAAGAGGGAGAGGAGCTAGAGATCAAATTGACAACATACGCTGGATCATGGAGAAAGCTAGGGAGTTCCAGAAAAACATCTACTTCTGCTTCATTGACTATGCTAAAGCCGTTGATTGTGTGGATCACAACAAATTGTGGCAAGTTCTTAAAGAGATGGGAGTACCTGACCATCTTATTTGTCTCTTGAGAAACCTATATGTGGGTCAAGAAGCAACAGTGAGAACTGGGCACGGAACCACTGATTGGTTCAAAATTGAGAAAGGAGTTTGGCAAGGCTGTATACTGTTGCCCTGCCTATTTAACTTATATGCAGAGCACATCATGAGAAAGGCGGGGCTACATGAATCACAAGTTGGAATTAAGATTGCTGGGAGAAATATCAACAACCTCAGATATGCAGATGATACCACTCTCATGAGTGAAGAGGACCTAAAGAGCCTCTTGATGCGGGTGAAGGAGGAGAGCGCAAAAGTTGGCTTGAAACTCAACATTAAGAAAACTAAGATCATGGCATCCAGTCCTATCACTTCCTGCAAAATAGATGGGGAAGAAATGGAGGTAGTGACAGATTTTATTTTCCTGGGCTCCAAGATCACCGCAGATGGGGACTGCAGCCAAGAAATTAAAAGACGCTCCTGGGGAGGAAAGCTATGGCAAATCTAGACAGCATACTAAAAAGCAGAGACATCACCCTGCCAACAAAAGTGCGTATAGTCAAGGCTATGTTTTTCCCAGTTGCAATGTATGGCTGTGAAAGCTGGACCATAAGGAAGACTGAGCGCCAAAGGATTGAGGCCTTTGAATTGTGGTGCTGGAGGAGACTCCTGCGAGTCCCTTGGACCGCAAGGCGATCAAATCGGTCAGTCCTAGAGGAGATCATCCCTGACTGTTCTTTAGAAGGCCAGATCCTGAAGATGAAACTCAAATACTTTGGCCACCTAATGAGAAGGAAGGACTCCCTGGAGAAGAGCCTAATGCTGGGAACAATAGATGGCAAAAGAAGAAGGAGACTGGCAGAGAATGAGGTGGCTAGATGGACTCACTGAAGCAGTGTGCGCTTAAGTGGACTCCGGGGGATGGTGGAGGACAGGGAGGCCTGGAGGATTGTTGTCCATGGGGTCGTGATGGGTCAGACGCAACTTCGTGACTAACAACAAGTGTAATGTGTAGGGTCGGAATGAAGCGCTGCAGAATTCATCCTTCCAGTGTTTGTGGACTTCTTGTGCTTGGCCCTGCCTTAGAAAGTGAGCAGAACCAAGAGGAAATCTGCAAACACTCTCACAATGAAAGTTGCACAGCTGACACCCTTCTTTTGCATCATGTGCCTTGTCACATGCAGCACAAACAAAGACTGCTGCACATGATAAAGAAGAGGGACGCTGCTTGTCCAGTGTTTGTGTAGGGCTCAATTCCTAGATGACCCACTGTGCCATGCAAACTAGGTTAAGAAGCACAGGATCAGAATAGGTACAAGGTAGATCATTGCACACCACTGCACATGCTGGAGTTCTTAGAGACAAAACTTATTAGAACTTCATTATATTTCTGGTCTGCAGCCAAACATTTCTCAAAGCCACTAAAATGTCTTTATAAGAAACATTGCCTCTTGCAGGACTTTATTCCCATTACTTAGCTTGGAGCCATCCTCCACCAAATACCTCCCACATATATTCTGGTTACTTGGCCCTAATTGCTTCACTTTACAGCGCCTTGCAGGTTGTGTATTAAGAAAAAAGATGCGACACCTTATATTTAACTTTTAATTGTAGCTTTGTTTGTCTTTAGTGTATATGTCCCTTGCCAACCTCTCCTGTGTAATTTTAGTCTCTAAATAGCCTGCCTCATGATATATTCTTAGATTAATTCCCTAGTGGTGTTACTCTTTTCTTTCTTGTAACAATTTCTGTCACAAATACTTGTTATAAAACTTTGGACGCCTGGCTTTTTATTTGCAAAAATCCTAATTTTACTGCCTTTTCATTTTTTCAACAAGTCCCTTGTGACATACCATCACCTCAAGTGCATCAGTAATCAGTTTCTGTGCTGGAAAGATTTAGATAACAATTAAAAGTGAGCTTTGAGAAGGAAAATTAATGGCTTATGGTGATCAGGATAAGATATTGATCTTCAGACCCCAAATTAAAACAAAGTTCATGCCTTCTCTCATGCTGAGGCTGGGACCCAAAAGTTCATGTTCTGTTTGCAGTTAACTGAGCACAAGTAGCCATCTCTTCATAATACAGACATTGGCCCAGTTCACACAATCACAGGTGTTTATTTTGTCTGCTGTGTGTGCCAGTATGTGTCAGATGTATGCCGAAAGTGGGCATGTGTTAGTATAATTACCCTGGGTAGTACTTCTCATGTCATATAAACCCAGCCAGTGGGTTTTGCCACATTTAATAAGCTACCCTCAAATTCTACAAGGATTGCTTGTTAACCATGGTAAATGTTTGTTGGTCCAAGTTTTTGGATGAGCTGTTAGCTGTGCAATTACCAGTAAGTGAAGGACTGACTCCATCTTGATATTTCTAATGTAACATAAAGCCTTTGATCTTAATGGGCAGGAGAGACTTAACTACTTAGTTCTATCCACAATGTCTGGACTGAAAAGATGCTTATGTGTAAACGTGGTTGCGTGACAGCTTGTTTGATGAGAAACTGCACAGTCAGCAGGTTTGAGGTAATATTTATATGAGTTTTAGAGTTGTTTGAACAATAGCCTACAGGGTTTTAAATGCAAGGCCTTCCATGGAATTACAAGGGACTTGTGCATTCCCATTAATAGGTGAAACCATGTCTTAACATCCCAGTCAAAGGTATTCAGCCATACACAAACTGTGCACATGATTTGTATTAAAGTATTACTTCAACTTTTCTCACTGTTTAAACAACTGCATTTTTAGTCTCTTGAGTTTTAAGAGTCTGTCTAGATTATCAGTTTATAGTTCAGCAGAACTGCAGTTGCTGCTCATTTGTTGCACAGTATCCTGATGTTGTTCTTCAAGGAAACATCTGTTGCAGGGATATTGCTCAAACTACTGTATCTATCTATCTATCTATCTATCTATCTATCTATCTATCTATCTATGTATTAGTGGGACTATTGACACTGAGTGCTATTATGAGTACCCATGACATGTCATACAACATAACTCGTGCCATCTCTCATACCATGTTGTTATTATTTATTTTATTTCATTTTATACCACTCAATATTCCAAGTTAAAAAGAGCATATAAACAAAAAGGACAAAACAGCCTCATATGGGATAGAAAAGCTTCTAATAAAAAATAAATATGGCAAAAAACAGCAGAACAATAAATCCAATAAAACAACAACAGTAACAATAAACCCACAGCAACTGCAATCAAGTTGGAACAGAGGTACAGCAGCAATACATGATAAAATACAGTATTAAAACTAAAGTAAAAGTTAACTGTTAAAATACTTGGAAAATAAAAAGGTTTTCACCTGGCACTGAAAAGAAAAAAGAGTAAGCTGCAGGCATACCTTTTTGGGGATCTCATTCTATAAATGGGGTGTCATGAGTGAAAAGGTCCTTCTGGTTGCCACCCATTTTATTTTAATTTGGAGGGGGCTCTCTGAGAAGGACCTCAAAAGATGCTCTTAGGGCCTGGGAAGGTACCTATGGGATGAGGTGTTCCTTCCAAAAACCTGGCCCCAAGCCATTTAGGGCTTTATTTGTTAATACTAGCATTTTGAATTGGGCCCAGGTTTCAACCGACAACCAGTGCAGCTGAAGGAGGACTGGCATAATATGATCGCATAGGCCAGTCCCCATTAACAGTTGCGCTGCCATGTTTTGAATCAATTGAGATTTTCCACGTAGAGCCCTGCAGCGTGCATTACAGTAATCCAGAACAAGAGGTTACCAGAGCCTGTTTTACCGTAGCCAGGCTCTGTTTGCCCAGATAGGGCCATAGTTGGTAAATCAGCCTAAGCTGATAAGAGGCGCTCTGTGCCACTGAGTTCACTTGTGACACAAGCAACAGTTCTGGATCCAAGAGCATCCCCAAACTATGGACTTTATCACAATTATACTTCACAGAACTAATACTTATTTTGTCTCATAACTAATGCTTCAACTTCCCTTATAGCACAATTTAGTATCACAAAACATCTAATTTTTCCTTTATTACTTGTCATTATTACAATGCTGACTGCATGCTACCTAATTTCTGTACTGAATCTGGCTGAAGCAGCATTAGAAAGATAATTTTTGATAAAAATTAAAGTTAGAAATGTTCTTCTCCCCCCCCCCCCCCCGCCACTCACATCAGTATGCTGCAGAGTCTAGACAAGAAACAAGGGAACTATAGTTCTTTGGCAAGATGGCTAGGGGCTGGCAGGTTCTTAAACTGGAGGAAGAAAATGTTTCACATGTTTTCTGCCTGGCTTGCAGGCTGAGCCATTGGCAGAATAAGCAAAGCACCGATTTGGAAAATTGCTCTAGCTGAGTCATGCTGTGTTCACATGACCTCTTTTTCTGCTCATGACCCAGTAAAGCCAGACATTCATTGCTTCACCTGTTGTTCCCATGCAAAGAGGTAAATTGTGGATCTAACTGGGGATTCCTCTGATGGGTACATGGATGAACAAAAATATCTTGACTGGTTTTTCTTGGAGGACCTCACAATGAAGTTGGCAGCTAATGTGTTAAGTCTTCTGCTTGGCTTCCAGTACAACCTTCCCCAATCTGGTGTCTTACAAATGTTCTGGAATGCAGGTCCCAGAATACCTGACCATTGGCTGTGCTGGGCTAATTGCAGCTGAAGCCCCAAACAATTAGTGGTTTCTGGAAGGGTGATTAAGATACAATCTTACCTTTCAAAGATCTTTCCTTGGGTTCTTCTGAGCAATTACTTTAGTGTGCAAATAAATTCACATTTCTTCAAGGATCTTCATGCCTTTCCTCAGGGCAGTATTTCAGTTGTGGATACTGGGCTGTCCCAGGTTTAGGAGCATGCAACTAGACCTGGGGAAGCAGACTTCCTCACTCCCTCCACCTAATCGCCCAATAGTCAGCAGTCCCTTTAGCTCCCCTAAATCCTATACAGAGGGTGAAAGGACTGCTCACAAAAGGCACCTCCACACAATTTTCAGGCTGCCTCTTCCTCCCTACCACAGCCTGCCCCATTCAACTGAATCCTCCAAGTCCTTGTACAGCATTTTGGGAGGCTGGAAGAATTGCTTTGGGGAATTTGGCTTCCACTGATCCAGTAGCAAGTACCTAAATCTAGATTCCCACTATTTCAGTCACGGAATGTGATAATTTCCTTACTAATCTATACATTCATCCCATATTTCATTTAGTATCTTAGAAAAGTATTAATGTTAAGATTTTGATAACATTTGGAAAGCACATAATGAAAAAAGGAAAAATAATATTCTCCTTTTCCATTTTCTATTGCAAAACATATCAGAACAAAATTAACTGGAATTTTACCCTGTTTGTTGGATGCTGAACACCTCTTTGCTGTACAAACTCAACACATCAGCATTTATCTAGCTGAATATCTCTTTTAAGTGATGTACAGCAGCAATAGCAATCCCCTGCCATTTGATGTATTGAGAACTTGTACGTATATTAACTGTTGGAGGTTGCAGCAATCCTTCTTTACTGCACTGGAGTATGAATATAGGTGGAGACACAATGACACAACAAATGGAGATAATATAATCACACTGATTACTGCCACATCTCTTTTAAGAAAGCTACTCAGCTATGAAATTGATTTGTTAGTAAGCCATCCAAACCTTGGAGGGACACAAGAATAAAAAAAGAAAATTAGATCCAGAGAGGCAGTTTAGTACATCTAATGGCATGTTTGGACAGAAAAAAAATACTACAGTTCTCAGCATTCCCCAGACAACATGGCTGGCTGAGGGATGATGGAGATTGCAGGACTTCGTTTCTATCTACATGCCTAGGGAGACTCTGAAGGGGATAGTGTCCTGATATATGGCTGGCCCATTTTTAATAACATGTTTTGTTGCATTAGATGGTTTTATCTCTTAAATTGTTGTTTTGGTTATGTACATTTGTAATGGCATATGGCTAAATTCAATAAACTTACTATTCCTACTACTACCTACACATGCATAAGATTGGACACTAAGCATGATTACATTAGGATTGTCAGGATGGATGTCTAGCTTTAGTAAGGAACATCAGCAGATCCACTTAATCTGGGAAGGTATCAGGATCTGGGCTGCTCTGGTGGCCAGAACAAGAACAACCAACATCGTATTTGCAGGATCATTCCCATGCCTTGCTGGAGCACTCAGTCTACTGATGAGCACCAGCTGACAGTTCTAGGGAAAGGGCTATATAAGAGCAAACTACCGGCTGTCCTTGCTGGCTGTGGTGTGCTTCAGCTCCTGCCTGACACTTGGTGCACTTGCTTCCTGTTGCAGCCTGCCTTGCCATGTTGCCTCAGTGATACAAGTTTGCCTGCTAGCTGTGGTTCAGCTCCTGACCCTTGCCATGTGTCTTGCTTAGTTATTCTGCCTTAAGGCACCTGCACCTTTGTTTGCCTTCCTGTTCTTAGCTCTTGGCTTGTTCATGACCACATCCTTATTTACCCTGATACATACTTCTAGTTCCTGAACTAGGCCCCTACCATGATTACAGCTTGGACTTTCCATTAAACTTTAGCTTTTGGACTTTGGGATTTGTCTTGCCTCAAGATCTGTTGTCCCGCTGCCTTTGTCGTGACTCCTGCCACTCATGTCCTGGACCCTGACAGAGGGTGCCCCAGTGAAATCAGTGGACTCACTTCTAAGTAAACATGTGTAGGACTGCACTGTTATACACCCATTGTCCCTTCCTATTAGTGCAGCTGACTGTGACTGATTGGAGCTGGAGTCCAACAACACATGGAAAAGCATAGGTTCCCCACATTGTAGAAAGATTGCCACTTTAGAAAAATAGGGAATGTTTTGTAGGAGACTTGCCTAGTTATAGGATTCGAAAAGTTAAATGTCAGTTTCCAAAGAGGGGCTGTGAGGCCTGTAAGGTAGTCAACCTCCATGAGGCTCCAAAGAAGAAGAACATAAGAAGAACCATGGAGGATCAAGCCAAGGTTTCAATTAGTCTGGCATTTTGTTGGCACAGTGGTCTAACAATTACTCCCATGGGACCCTTACGTAGGGCATAAAGCAACAAATGAAGAGCAGGAACCTCTCAGTCGTAGCAGTGAACTTTCCAAAAAGTCTTTCAGATTTTGGCAAAAGGGTGCACACTCACCTTTGGGGTATGAGCTAATCAATATCTTACAACTTGACAGGAGACAAAACAAAGCCTGAATGACATAATGTACTGAAGATGAGGCAACTTATTTTTGTTATTTTTTAAAATGAAAACAATTAACAATTTTAAATTGTTTTCATCTACATCAGGAGCAGAAGTTTTGCAAATCTAATGGATCCGAATGGCCCATTCAAGTCTAGGCAATCTCCAAAATACTTTGCATTATAACAGATATCAATTTATTGTTTCAGGAGAAATTTATTTTCCACTTCTTTGTTATGGGGCTTGCAGCTAAGCTCAGAGCAAAGAGGGCAATCTGAGGTGGGTGGTGAATGGCGTCAGTGTTCATGCTACCAAAAAGGTGCCAGCTCTGTGTCAGGAGTAAATCCCAGTAGTGACGATACGGAGGCAAAGTACCAAGCAGTACAGTTTAATTTGTTCTTACAAGAGCGGGCACCCACCACACAGATAGTGTGCTGTTTACACACAAGACATTGCTTTTTATTCCCTTTTCCCAGCTCGCAGACCCTTCCTCTTTTCCCCCATTGGCTGGGCTACTCCAAAGGTACAATCTTCTCCGTTCGCCTGCATCATACTACCCCTTGATATGCTCCCCCTCCCCACATACATCCCATGTTCATGCTAATGAGCCCATTACCTATGAGAGGTGTGTCAGTTACTATTCATGCACCTATTAAGCATGCGCAGTATCTTTTAAAAATTCAACAGGTCAGAGTGGCCTTGCAAATTCTTACTTGAGCCAATTTGCTTCTTAAATCTTGTGGGAGGATGAGATAGGAAGAACAGGCCTTCCTCCAGGCTCATTACGGCCAGTTATAAAAAGGTAATCAATTTCCTGCTCTCTTCCACTAAGGTGACAGTTTTACCACTGTCCCCCAATTTTACAATCTCTGGCATTTTTCAGGACTTTGATGTAAGAAACACTATTACTCTTAGTACAACTATTTACATAATTCTATTCCCAGGCCTTTTGACCTTAAGGGACTTCAATGATCCTGCCCTAGCCCTGTATTTCACCCTTTCTTTGGTTTTCACCTTAACACTTAGTAACAGTAACATTTCATTTCTCACATCTGCATCGCTGTAAGCTCTGTCTCTGCCACACCATTGTGCTTCCATTTAACTTTCTCTGTGTAGAGGGAGTAGTGGAGCTTCATACCCATTCTCTGCATGGAGAAAAGGACTCATATGGTGCTTAGAGGAGCTACCCCTCCAAACACTGGCTAAGTCGCCTTGAGACAATGACTGGCATATAAGGCTAAACCTCTACTATTGCCTCCTATCATAATCAGAGAAAACAGCATGATGTTTAGCAACAGTGTAGTAATCTGCGACATATTTATGAACTGGGACTTACTGACTCTTCTCCGCTACCTATAAATTAAAGGCTCATCTGGAAAACTCCCCCAATCCCCTGTTGTGGTTTGAATGTGCAAACATTCAGTGGGTTTGGTCAATGCAGCCCTCACAGCTTCTGAAATTTGCCAAGGGACCCTGGATACTGTGACATACGTTGTCTTCATGGTCCATTCTGTACTTCTGCCATGATATTCTCATGTGCTATGCATTGATTACTATTTTGCAAGATTTCTCCTGAACTTCCAGTTAGGAGTTAAGTGTCAGAACAAGCCAAAACTTGCAGGTTCAGCCTCTGTACCATGTGACATAGCACGCCCTCTTTTCGTAAGCATTTCTTTCTTTGGATATTAAATAGGTTAGGGCCTTGACCTGACCTTTAACAGTCGATCTGAATTAATTACACCATAGATTAGATGCATGCATTTGTGCAATCCATGAATGGGAACAAATAGCAAACTTTTGTTTGGAAAAGCTTCTAGTATGAGTTGACTCAGCTTGTTATGAAGCAAGATAATGCAGAACAAATATAATTTGACTATATCGTGAACATGTCACATGGTAGTTGTGGGGATTTTTTTTTTTTTCATAATAATGAACAGACACTGTTTCAGACATCCATGGTGTAAGACTTTTGCCAGTTTGTTTTGGTTAGCATAGGTGTGTCAGCAGGGTGGAGTAGCATTTATCCAGCAACAGAATGTTGAGGCCTGTGATGTGGTATACTTACCATGAAACTCCTAGTGAAGGGTAGATCATTGGATCCATTACAACAAATGAGCAACTGATGTGCATATGATGCTCTTGGTGCAATCATCCGGAAAAGTCCCTGAGCAAGTCTTTCTTAATCTGGTGCCCTCTAGATGTGTTGGACCACAACTTCCAGCATGCCTACAGCCAGACATGTCCAAAGTATCTGGAGGATGCCAGGTTGAAGAAGCTTCATTAAGTACAGTGTGTGATTCTTGTGGTGGAAACTGTAGTTCTGTCCATCACTTTACTGGAATTAGATTTGGATTACAAGTAGCTTGTTGACTTGGTCTCCCCTAAGACAGGTCAGTATCTGGTGTATTAGGTTCAGAGATCAAAAGGGTAACCTGTCCCATCTTCCACCCCATTCTTAAAATAATCTCATATGACCCGGCATTCATTTCTTTACACCTCTGCACTGATATTCTTCTTCCTTTCCCTAAAGTTCTATTCCACTTACATTGCTGTTGTCATTTCCACTGGGTTCAACTCACATCATCCTGACACAGTAAGGCACTAAGGGACAATCCCATGCATACTTAGACAGAAAAAAGGTCTTAGTACTCCCAGCTTCCTCCAGCCATCCTCAAGAAACACGGCGTTCATAGGACTACATTCCCCCATACATAACCTACTGAAAGTTTTCTTTTGGAAACTTAGAACTTATCTTTTGAATCTTAATCAAGTTTGGTTTGTGGTGCAACATGTCCTGGAATCAGGCGTTCTGAAACTGATGAACCATAATCTTAACTTGGTTCAAACACTGAAAGCATGCTAAAGGCTACCTCCAAACTCCTGATTTATATCTTTCGTTTTGTTTCCAGTAGGAGGTATTACATCAGCAACATGCAGCATAACTAATCATTAACACTCAAAAAAGCCAAAGCCAAACAACTAGCATTTATTGACCCAATTTGCATGTAATTGTAGCACATTCTTGGTTGTGTGACATTAGGTTGTGTGCTACTAACATTTTGATACACCTTTTTTTCTATTAGGTGTGAAACCAGATACTATGGATTAATTGTAGGTTAAATAACCCAAAGATAATCTACAACTACTTGTTAACTTAGCCATGTGCTGCCATTATATGCAGATAAAGCTTTATTTGTTTTTAAGCCATATGTGTTATAGCAACCAAGTGTGAGTGCACAGAGAGCTTGTCACCCATATCTTCCATCTACATGGGGGTCAAAAACTACACCCTAGCCCTGTTTCCCTGGGAGTGTCCAGTGTTCCATGTTCTTCAAGGTACCACAAAATGTAACTATAAGCGATTGCCACACCACACAATTAACCCACCAAAGGTGCAGTTTTGGGAAACTGGATCCCATAGGCAGAAGCTTACGATGTTACTAACCGAGCTTATGTCTAACAATCCATGAGCATGCCTTGTATAGTAACATCAGCAACATTTCACTAGAATTCACTCTGACTAACTAGACTTCACAATAGCAGATAGTCAAATGAAAGTAGACAGATATAGATGTTATTTTCCCCAAGTGACATCAGCATGCATGTGCAGTATTTACTGAGGCCTAAACTATTTGTAACATGGGAGAAGTCCATGTTAGGGTCTTGTGATGTATTATTTGTTACTAATTTGTGACTGCTAATATGATTAGGGAAGTGGCATTGGGGGATGTTTTTATTAAACCATGTACCACTTATCTGATCAAAGCATAGTCTCACAGCAGGGAAAAAAGACAGGTACCTATAATGTATCTGCCTTTTTGCAAGATCCTAGCCAGGATGCAGATGAAAGGCAGCAACTGGAGAATTTTGTCAAGTTCTGGGTGCTGCGTTGTAAGAAAGGCATTGGATTTTTCTAAGAAGGCTGCCAATCTGCTACATCTATTTTTGGTTTCATCACAGAATTGAGATCCAAACACTACCTGAAGAACATTTACTTTCCTCATTGTCCACTATAAAAGCTTTAGATGGTGCTGTGATGGACAGAATAGCATGTGCACAAGTGGAAATAACATTTTTTTCACCTTCAGGAATAATACTCCATTTTTACCTGATCTAAACAAAGCTCACCAAAAGTGCTATTTATAAACAAGTGAAATTGTCATCTTACAAACTTGTAAACGGTGAGTAAGATCGATGAGCATACAACAAATGTCTAACATAGGAAAGGGCATTAACAAGCTGAAGCATATCAGGAGAAGGGCAACCAGGATGGTGGAGGGTATGGAAACCAGCTGTTATTTCAAGTTCTTCAAAGAGCTGGTTATATTTAGCCGGAGAACAGAGGAAAAAACATGCTAGCTATCATGAAGTATCTGAAAACCTTCCAGGTGGCATGGGCAGCCATGTTTTCTGTTGTTTCAGAGGGCAGGAAGGATTAGAACCCATGGTTCTAGATGAACTAAAAATATCAGGAAAACGTATTTCAGTCAAACAACAGGGGATATTTTGTAACAATAAGAGCTGTTTGGAGCAGATTTCCAGCCCTTGCTAATTGGTGGACCCTCATTCATTTTTGAAAAGTGAAAGATATTTAAAAAGAAACTGGAAGTCATATGTCAAGAATGTAGTAGTTGCATTCTGCATTGTAGATTCTGTACTGAGCAAGGAGTGGGAAGTAGACTGGATTACTTTCAATTTCACTTCCAACTCTAAAATTCTTTGAGTCATCAACCATGTGTAAAAGGGAAATAAATTTAGTAAAACCATCTTCTCAAGGTGAGAAAAAAGAAACTCCCCCCAAAGTAAGAATAAAAATATCATTTATAGAATCATAGAATAGTAGAGTTGGAAGGGGCCATGAAGGCCATTGAGTCCAACTCCCTGCTGTTGCAGGACTCCACGTGACACCATCCCATTCAGATGGCTGTCCAGGTTTGTTTGTTTTTTAATGTCTCCAGTGTAGGAGAACTCACCACCTCTCTAGGCAGCTGGTTCCATTGTTGTATTACTCTGACAGTGAGGAAGCTTTTCCTGATGTCCAGGCTGAATCTGGGTTGTTGCAACTTGAACTGATTATTCCGTGTCCTACACTCTGGCATCAGGAAGAAGAGATCCTGGCCTTCCTCTTTGTGACAGCCTTTGAGGTACTTATAGAGAGATATCATGTCCCCCCTCAGTCTTCTCTTTTCAAGGCTGAACATGCCCAGTTCTCTCAGTCTCTCCTCGTAGGGCAGTGTTTCCAAACCCTGGATCATTTTTGTTGCCCTCTGTTGGACCCTTTCTAATTTACCTGCATCTTTCTTAAATCTTGCAGGTAACTGGAACTGGACACAATATTCCAGGTGAGGTCTGACTAGTGAGGAGCACAGAGGAACTACTACTTCTCATATTTTGGAAGTAATGCTTCTGTTAATGCATCCCAAACAGAATTTGCCCTTTTGGCAGTTGCATCTCATTGTTGGCTCATGTTTAGCCTGTTGTTCACAATTACTCCAAGATCTTTTTCTTTTTCAGTTCTGTTGAGCCGCATATTCCCCATCTTGTATTGATGCATTTGGTTTCTTTTTCCTTGGCACTTGTCCTTATTGAACCTCATTCTGTTGCTTTCAGCCCAGTTTTCAAGTTTATCAAGATTGCCCTGAATCTTCATTCTGTCTTCTAGGGTGTTTGCTATCCCACCCAGTTTGGATCATCTGCAAAGCTGATTATCTTGTACTTCCCCATCTAAATCATTAATAGAGATGTTGAAGAGCACTGGGCCCAGGACTGAACCCTGTAGTTGAATATGACAGTTACTTTCCCACTCAGATTATATATTCTAATCCATTATTATGTAAATATTTTAACAATTTTGAAAACCTTTTAATTCACTTGTTCTCATTCTTACATTTTATCATATGTTTCTTGCTACCTCACTTGCAGTCAATTGCTTGCTGTAAAAGTGCTGTATGGTTTAGACCCTTGCATGGCTCTCATAGTGACCAATACAAGGTATGTCAGTGAAAAGTAATGAAGTCATAAGGCAAAAGGCCTAAATATGTCCAGTGTGCAGAAAGACAAATTTTATGGAAGACAGGAATATCAGTAAATATTGGCTATGATACTCAAGGCACATGTTCTACTTTGCAAGCCATTTCCTGTCTTTAAACAAGAAATTAGATTCTCATATAGCATATATCAGGGGTCCTCAAACTTTTTAACCAGGGGGCCAGTTGAAAGGTGCTGGTGCTGGCCAAGGGCCAGAAAGGTGGTGCCAGTGGTGCGTGCGGGCCGGCAAGGGGGTGGGGGTGGGGTGTGTGGGCGTGGGTGCTGCGGTGGGGGTGGGGTGCACAGCGAGGGGAGGGGAGGGGAGGCACAGGTGGGCACGTGCTGCAAGGCGGGCCCACGAGGCAGCAGCTTGCTCGCTTGGAGATCGTTTTCTCCGAGTGAGCTAACCGCTGCTTCCCCACACGCAGGGTGAGGTGGGCAGCGGTGGGCGCGGGCGTGCACGCAGAGGGTCCAAATGGGCATGGCGGGCCGGATAAATGGGCATGGCGGGCCGAATCCAGCCCCTGGGCCGTAGTTTGAGGACCCATGGCATAAATTATATGCTATGTTGTTATACTTTCCCTTAAGCATCTGGAATTCAGATACTATTGAAAGCAAATTAATAACAGAATGGTTTTTCATAAAATAATCTTTCCACTCTATACATCAAGCTCCTCTTCCATTTACAAGCAGTAAAATCAGGACAATCTTTCTGCACCTCAGTAGTTATACACTGTCTTACTATGCAGCGCCTTCTCCATCTTCAAATCATTAATTTTTCCCTGTAGCATCCTTGCGTGTAATGTAATTAACTATTATTATCTCCCCTTTTTAAAAAAGATGGAGAAACTCAAAATACAAAACAGTTGAGTTATTCTTCACAAACACACCCACCTCTCTACAGCAAAACTATACTCGCAATTAAAGAGTTCTATGAAATCAAAGTAGAATTTCACCCACTCACCAGAATGTGTGAAAAGCATTGATTCAGTAAAATTAACTTACAATAAAGATGTTTTAACAGAATACTCAAGGGCCTACTTCCAAACAGTTCCATCAGTTTAATTCCCTCCTCTGCATCTTCTTCTTTTCTAGCTCAACTATATGTAATGTATCTTGCTGCACTTAGCCCAAGGAGCAGTATGATATGATGTTATGCTAGCTAAGGATTGCTGAGGGCTGTAGGTCTTTTTTTTTTTTGTCTGAAATTGCATAAGACTTCACTCCTGAAGTCTGAAATTCATAATCCTCAGATGCGTTTGTTTGGATGACCATGCTTTGTTGCTTCAGTTGTGAAGCATGGAACCAATTTTCACTCTTTCATACTTTACCACTACTTCTACATTCCTGATAAATTAAAGCAAATAAACAACAAGACAAAACAAAAACCCTTTCACCTGAAACAGTTTGCTAATTTTAATTTTTAAAAAACACCCTGAGGATATGTAGTTTTGCATGTTAAACTCACTTAAAGCACAGCACCATCATGCTTATGGTGATTGCTTCTGCTGTCCTGATGCTAAATACTTGGGAATAAACACTTGGGAATGAACACTATTTTGTTATAAAATAGTATATGTTTCTAAAGTGAAAATAATAAAATGAGCATCTGTAACGATGTTCTTGCTCAGTCAGCAGCCCTTAACTTGAATATTTTCAAGATAAGAAAGAATGTGGTGGCAAGAGCCATCGGTCTAGGTGCGCCCTGCATACCCAAGCTGGCCCAGGTGCTGATGCTGGGGCTGCCACTATGCACATTCCAAATTATAAGCTCTGGCTATAATTTTACTCATACCTTGTTTAAGACTTTGATATGCAAACATTAGAATGCTTACCAAACTGATTGGCAGAAGAGGCAGGCTCACCCAACCCAAAATGGTTTCAACAACCAGAGTTACCAGTTTAGCTGGTCTAGAGCACAACCTGGAAATCCAGCTATCTGCATATCTCAAATCTGGCTTCCTGCTCAAGGAAGAAAAGAGTACATTTCTTTTCCCTGGAATAGCTTTCAAGCTTGTTGATGCGCTGCAGGACTTTCACTGATTTGGTGTGTCTAAGGAGTGTGTCCTTGGGGCCAAGGCATACCAAGAACCTCCCTCTCTACTGACATACACACACAGGCTTGCGGGCAGAGAGATTAACCTGCCTGCAGAAGTCTCTCTGGACAGTGATGGTGCTCTGCCAGTAGTAAAGGGAAAAGGGGGCATTCAGGGGTGAGCCAGGGAGCAGATCAGGGTCCAAAGCCCTCTCGTTTGCAGGACAGCCCTCCAAAATGGGGTGTGGGAAGGACTATGCCATACTGAACTTTCTTCCTACTGTTGGTAAAAGGAAATACATTTTCAACAAAGTGAAATTAGCAAACAAAAAGAAAAGCGCATGTAGGTGATTGTGTGATAGGTCTGTGCCTCCCCTACTTCCATCCTGGCAGTTCTTCCACCATGGATGTTCCTACTCTTGCTCATTGGTATCACTAAATAAAAGTTGATGAAAGTTGTAGTCCAGAACAGGTAGTCCAGGTTGGAGAAGGCTGGCTTAGTGCAGGATTGAAAGGTTTGAAGTTTTGTAGAAGGTCCTGGGTGCCACATTCCAGCAGTAGCCAGGACTAAAGAAAAAGGGATGGGCCCCAAATACTAGCTTATTGTATTTTGATGGTCAAATAACTAAGCTTTAGAAGAAGCTTTTCATGGCAAATGGCAAAGTTTAATGGCAAATAACTAAGCTTTAAAATATTTTTTTCAATATTTTGGAATGTGAGAAAGTTGTGCAAAAGCCCAGGAATCACTAAACAATCAGGAGTGAAGGCTGGGGGAAAGCAACATGGCTATGTTGGAAACCCTAGAGGACCAAACTAGGACCTGAGGAAGGACAGATTGGGCTCCCAGTGAAATTCCTCATCCCTGGCTTAGTGGTTCTCAAACAATGGGAAAATTCTCCTTCGGTGTCATGAAAGATGTATGAAATAGGGAAGAATAAGAACGTAAGGCAAAGAGTGTCTGCCTGGCATCATTGCATGCAGCAACAACAGGGTACATGACAGTGTTCAGACAACACAATAACTCACGCTTAAGGATTGAACATGGTTGATTGTGGGTTGCTGTTTACCCTGGGTTGTGTATTAAATATGGATTATGTTGTCAGAACCCAACTGAGATTTTTTTTTAAATCCATGGTGAATAACTCACCATATACAACTCAACAATAAACCATGGGTTTTCTTTATGAGTTGCTTGTGGTTAACAAATCATAGCTTGTTATCTTGCCTGGGTTTCAGACAATGCAATAAATCACATTTCAGTGACAAGCCATGGCTCAACATCTTGCACTCAGCCTTTGTGTATGTTGTTGGAACTCAGGCAAAAGAACTTCTACACATGTATTTGATACTGGGTTAGGTTTTTGTTTGTGGACAAAGTAACATAAGTTCAGAAGAGTTTGTTAAATATTTGAAAAGCACTGGATCAGAGCTAATGTTTCTTACATTAGTACGGATGCTTCTATTTAGGTAGTAAATTCTTTGAGAAGGACTCTCATGAAGAAAATTGCAATGGCTTGTTCTCTGAAATGTTTTGCACAGCTTTCTTAGTATGTTCTCTATCAGGTTTGATGGATGCTTTGATTTTTTGTCAATACATGGAATGTGTTTTGAAGATATCTTTTACATTTGGGTTCATTGTGAGTTCTTGCTTCACTTGTCTGTTTCCTACAGACTGCTAGCTGACAGCTACATTTACAGCCTTTTCCGGTTGTCACTTCTATTTCTGTAAATGGCATCTTTCATGTTTCATGCAAATTATCCCACTTCACAAAATAGTCACATTAAAAGCTCCTCTGAAAGTGAAAGAACTTGTAATGCTTTGTCACCTGCATGAATGGTGATAAATATTGTACTACACAATCTTATTCTACATGTTTCCTTTTGCAAAACCCAAGTTCTTAGCAATTAGAATTATTTGGCTGACAGATAACTCATTTTGAAAGCTGTGGTACCATTTGCAGGAGTTAATCCTTATCTCTTTCTAGAGTATTACCATTAAAATTAGCTGAAATGTACACTTTCTGAAATGGTATTAAGTAGGTCAACTGTAACAATGGTTCAGTTCACAGGATGAAACATCTCATGGTTTGTTCATCATGGTTTGCTTGGAAGCATGCAGGTGTGAGGGAGACAAACGGCCAGCTCCTGTCTGTTCATCTGCTTTTGATGTGCTGAACATTCTGTCTTTGGGTTCTTCATCAGGACATCCAAACTTTGGAAAAAAAAAAAAAAACTCAGAGCTATAAATCAAAAATAAACCATGGATTTAAACTGTGGGTTCCAGGTTCTGACATCATGGATAATAACTCAGGGTGGAACTTCACTGGATTGTTCAGGGCACCTGAAGTGAACAATTGTCAGAAGTTAGAATATACACTTGCTGCTGCTCACTTCTGAATAAGCCATGGTTAAAAAATTGTGGACAGTTTTATAGTGCACAGACTGGGTTAATGTGCATAACTGAGCTCTAGATCTTATCATAGTTCTTTTTGAAGATGACACTTGGCACTGGATCTGCATGGAAATGCAGGGAAGCATTTTCTCTGGGCAGGGTAATTATAGGAGAAATATATTCAGAGGGAATTGCACATGGCAGCTCAATATTACCTAGCTAGGTCAAATCAGGTGTTTTTCTCTGCATCATTTTTGGTATCACAAATATCATTAATACTTGTTGAGCACACTATCCAGTGGCAGTTCCAAATTTAGGGTAGTGGAAAAGGGACCTAGTCAAGATGAATGGGCCCTCCACCTTCTCACCACTATTGGTTTAAAGTTTTTCTATACTGTTCTTTAGCAGACCCTCTCGGAACAGTGTACAAACATTTAAAAGTGTAAAACATAAACCCATGAGAATATCCATAATAATAATTAAAAAGTCAAATTGGCTCTGAAGCAAGTTTTCACCAACACCCAAAGAGGACAAGCTGTGGGAGAGTGGTCCATGCGGCCCATGGCAGGTGAACAGGAAGCAACTTAATCTACTTCACTGCTGCCTTTGAAGATGGTTCAGAAGCTGCAAGGTCTGAAGTAGAATGCTATTTTTGGTCTGCTTGCAGGGGCTGCCCGGTTCAAGGTGGTGTTTAAACTGTAAGGCCTTACATTGCTTGGGAATGCAATAACTGAGCCTTTACTGCCATGAACTTACCTGTACACTAGGATAGTCATTTAAAGCCCTCCTCCAGGTGTTTCTTCCAAGGGAGGTTCAGAAAGTGCCAAAGGGAGAGGGTTTTTTCCGTGGTGACCCTCCAGTTACCAATATCCCCAGTGAGGCCCATCTGACACCAATATGGTTATCTTTTTAGTATCAGTTTAAGGCCCTCTCAGGCATTTGGCAGCTTATCATGAGGTTCTAATCAGGTCCCGGACATTTCTAATTTGTTAGATATATGTGTATTGTTGTCTGTACTATCTGTTTATGCATCTGCATCTAAATTTTCTTAATATCACATATAAGCTTTTTTAATATTTGTGAAGTGCCCAGAAAGTTCTGGCTACTGAGAAGTATAGAAAGTAATCAGTGAAATGATGAGCAATGCTAGGAAGCTCTAGGGCAGGGGTCCTCAAACTTTTTCAACAGGGGGCCAGTTGAAAGGTGCCGGTGGGGGGGGAGCAGTGCGGAGGGAGGTGTGCACGCGGTGAGGTGGGGGGGCACGTGGGGCAAGGCAGCAGCTTGCTCGCGTGGAGATCATTTTCTCCGAGTGAGTCCAAAACAATCTCCGCGCAAGCAAGCCGCCACCGGGCACGTGCACGGTGAGGTGCCGGCTTGCTCTCGCGGAGATCATTTTCTTTGAGTCCAAAACAATCTCCGCACGAGCAAGCCGCTGCCTCACTGCACACGGCGAGTCCAAAACCTCTGAGGCGGGCCGAATAAATGGGCATGGCGGGCCGGATCCAGCCCGCGGGCCATAGTTTGAGGACCCATTCCCTAGGGATTGGCAGATGAGGCCATTCTGGGCACTGGTAATAGTGCCAACCCTTGACTTACACCTGCTATGACACTTTCTTAAGGCTATACTTCTATCAGTGTGGGAGATTCTTCTGTGAGTTTGCAATATGTTGTACCTGGGACAATTTTATTCTTATCTCAGTTTGTGAATCCATTGCTCTTTCGATTGCTATGTAGACTGTAGGTAAGGAAAACTTCCAGTGGGAATTTGTTAGCCTGAACTTTCCTAAAACTTGTTATCTGTCTCTTTTTGGAGACCTTTATTTGTGGACTATCTTCATTTCTAATTATCCCTCCACCTGCCTTCTATTAACATGAAACACACTGACTGCAATCCAGGAAGAAAATCCCTTGTGTACACACTGATTTCCGTTTCTGGATTATGTAAAATGTTGCTGGGGATGGGAATTCCCCACATTCTATGCCCAAAGTTCTATGTTTAACAATCCTGTACACCATGCATGTCATCAGTTCAATAGGAATGACTGGCTTCAGCAGCAAGAGAGGCAGGTTGGTGGGTGCGCACAAGGATATTTCTGCGGCATTCATTTCTCTACATAAGTAGAAATCAGTTGCATTGGTGCCAGTGGAATGTACGTCTGCATCCAATGGGTTTAAGAGCACAGTTTCCATTAGAGATATACAGATGGGTCAAAAAAGAAAGATTATGGGATATATCTTACTCAACTAGACTTTGCATACAGATGAGTTATCAAAGTTATTAAAAACAACTGAAAATCATTACAGCTGTATATAAGGAAGCATCTTTCTCATTATTGCTATTGTGGCTTTGTCTCCAGTATGTCCTGCTTCAGTAATTTGTTAACTGTACAAATGGTAATGAAGGAGAAGGTAACTTTACATTGCATGGAGCTTTGTTCTAGGGAATGGCTCAATTGTTTAAAGGATGAGATTGCTTTTCTTTAGCACAAGAGAATGTGCACCTGTCCAAAAGTAAAATGGATATTATTATTATGTGACAAAGTATTACAAAGATCATGGTCACCTTACACCATTTTGGATTTATATAAGCTTTATTCTCATTCTTACTCAGGGCAGACAAGAGAAAAATATTTCTTCAAATGATCTTTAATCAAGAGCAGGAGAGTGGAAAGTGAGGAGAGGAATTGAAAAAGCAGGACAGAAACCAAATGAATTGCAAGACAGTCAAATTATATAGATCCCTGCATCATATCATCAGAAACAAATGAGGACAAAGTGAGAAAAGAGACATTTCCAAATGAACAGAATCCAAAAAACACAAGGAAAACCAAGTAAAGAACAGGAGAAAATAATCCTGTATTTCTCACAATATTGGAAACCATATGCCTTGATTCCAGAAGTTCAGAAAAGAGGAAGGAAAAATGGTCTAGCATGTCACAAACTCACAAAAAATCAATGAAAAAATCAATCCAAATTGTAGAAACTCCAAAGACTGAATGAATATGCAGAATGCTGAATGAGGTCCTTGCAGGCACAAGGGTACCTTGCTCGCTTTTAAAGAACTAGCTCTGTGCAAAAGGCAGATGGACATGTGTACTGTGGAAAGAGTCTCAGAGAGGGGAGATGTCTTGATAGGCAACAGTGATCCAACAATTGAGGAACCCTATCGAATCATGGAACGCAGGGAGAGCATAAGGGCTGGTGGAAGGCTTACAGAGGATAAAGGACCCCAGCCTGGAGAGCAGCCATATAAATGCATGGAATATTGTAAGAGCTTCAGTGATCCAGGAAATGTTTCTAGATACCAAAGAAACCATAAAGGGGAGATACCAAACAAATCCAAGGAATGTGGAAAAAGCTCCCATGCAAGTAGAGGTTTTACTAAACTTCAAAGAACCCACACTGGGGAGAAGCTACACACCTGCAGGGGATCTGGACAGAGTTTCAGTCAGATTGGAAATCTTGCTAAGCATCAAAGACCCCAGACTGGGGAGAAGTAATATATCTGCATGGAATGTGGAAAGAGCTTCAGTTAGAGTGGAAATCTTACAAAGCATCAAAGAACACACATTGGGGAGAAGACATACACTTGCATAGAATGTGGAAAGAGCTTCAGTTGGAATGAAGGCCTTACTCAACATCAAAGATGCCACACAGGGGAGAAACCATACAAGTGCATGGAATGTGGAAAGAGCTTCAGTCAGAGTGGACATCTTATAAGGCATCAAAGAATGCACACTGGGGAGAAGCCATACACATGCATGGAATGTGGAAAGAGCTTCAGTCAGATTGGAAACCTTACTCAACATCAAAGAACCCATATTGGGGAGAAGCTGTAACCATGCATGGAATATGGAAAGAACTTCAGTTTGAGTGGTGACCTTACTCGACATCACAGAACCCACAATGGGGAGAAGCTAGACTCATGCATGGATTTTTTTTTTCTCCTCTTTCTTTTTGGCCTTGCCTCTCCTTTAGTTTTGAACAGTTGTTATTATTGAATGTTTTAATTGTATTTTATATTACTATTTTAACCTTTTATAAGCAGTCCTGAGGTTGTCGCAAGGGATGAGATAAAAATGTTTTAAATAAATAAATATATGGAATTCACAGCCACAAGATGTGATACATGGCTTGCACCTCTGGCCTAGATGCAGGGCAGGCTCCAAGTTTATGAGGCCCTTTTGAAACCCTCAGTAGACCACCCACCCGCTCAGTACATCTACTTTTCCTGTCTATATTTATATAGGAATGTACCCTTAAGGTGCAATCTAAGTCATGAGCTAGATTAATTGCATGCACTGAAAGTCAATCTTTTTGTCGCATATAATTCTTCTTTCACAATTGCTGCTGAAGGATAAGCAACATCACAAATCTGAAGAGAGTATGTATGCAAACTAGGCTGCTGACTGCTGAAAACAACCTGATTTTATCTCTGTTCATTTGGATTGATACATAACCAATTGTTTAGGTCAGTGGCATGGTTTTATTAGTTGATATTTAATCCAAATGGAATAACAACATATCTCTTCAGTGCTGTATTGTTGAACAGTATGATTTTATTCACATGATCAGATGAAGGTCAACTAAGATGCACAATTATTGCAAGCACTTGATGTTAGAGTTTTTAACTTTTCTATTGTACTTTTGACCATCCTAAGAACGATAATAATAATAATATAATAATAATAATAATAATAATTTCAGCTTTGTTTCCATTTTTCACTTTATTTCCATTGTGCTAAATACCTATCTCAACTCAAAAGAATAAAGATACTTTTAAAAAACAGCATAACTTTATACATTCTCAGGATTATGAAGTAGCCCCATCTGGGGTACCTCTAAATAATATAGATTTAGCAAGTACATAGTGTTGATAGCAAGCACAACAAAGAGTCAGAGCTATGGATGAAAAGGTCTAGCTGGTTTATCATCACCTTAAAGGCAACAGAGTGCGAGACAGTAAGGGAAGCAATTTTGGGGGGAATTTGGTTAGTTAAAAAGCTTCAGGCTTCATGTTTACCATATGACAAGTACAGTGTTTTTATAGGGTCACCTCCTTTCTTCAGCCAGTTTCCACTGTGGCATGTATTAGCAGCATAGGAGAAAACACACATATCCGCCATAAATAAATAAATGCGCAATACTAGAACACTTGCCAGAACAAACTTTTGATGTATACACAATGCCTGAAAGCACCCATCATATTCGTGTTATATCAGCTTGGTCTGATTTGCAAGGAGACTGTGGATGTACCTCCATCAAAGACTTAAATTGGTTTGGCAGTTGTCCCCTCTCAGAAAATCCTAATGATAGTAGAACTCCCAATACCTTTACTATACTACAATCCAGATAAAACTGATAGATGTTTGCGGTGTGGATATATATGGCTCCACATGATTCATGCTACACCTGAAACCCAAAGGCCACAATCTAAACCAGGGGTCTCAAACTC